>NC_079512.1:14326741-14363960 GCF_000801105.2 Raphanus sativus | reverse complement strand
ACTTAAAATGGTACAGTGGGAGTAATGAATATGAACGTAATGGCATATTTCAAGCTAGTTTGTATGTTTTTCCCGAAAACACCATGTATCCTGTGTATATAAAGACCCAATACGTTCCAAAAGATTATTTGATTTTTTTTGGATTAGTGACAATTATTTGATCCGCCAGTTAAAAAATGTTAAAAAGCAATCTCGAAAGTTTTTATTGTGCCGCCCGTAATCATTTGAATTCCATAAGATCCAACGTCCACTATTTTTTCTTCCTTTCTCTCGTTTTGTTTCCTTTTTAAATATAGGGTATTTAAAAAAATATTAATATATTAAAATTGAAATATAATTATTGTAATAACCCTAATTTTTTTAAATTTTACCATGAAATGCTACCGAGCTTTACACAATATCGTTTTATACTTTTATAACCTTACCTAATACATTTATGTCTACCTGAACTTAAATTAACAAAATCGTGGTGAACCTAAAATTCAAAGAGGAGTTACCTTATGAGCACATATTTCATTTTTTTTCATGATAACACACTTTTGCTAGTGACGCACTTTTTCTTTTCCACCTATGTGTTTGTACACAACTACCCTTCTTGTGTGGATAGAGAAACACAAGTGTAGTTAGTTTTTTTTTTATATTGCGGTCTCTTTTTGTGGAGACCAATCATGTTCCCTTTGAGGATTTATTAAGGTTGGTGCCTAGGATAAGAGACGCATAACAACCGTAGGATGAGAAACGATATAAGGGTGAGGGCTGTTGTGTTTGGAGTAAGTAGGTTTGATAATGAAGGCACTACATTCTCGGGTGTCCGCTTGACGAGCTACAGCTGGGAGGAGGCAAAAAGGTGATTTTTAAAAAAAATTTCTCAGATCTCTCGGAAACATTGCAATTTAACTCTGATATCCACAAGAATTCTAATTACTTGCGTCGTAAAATTTGTAATCTTTTAGTGTACTAAAAAGAAAACAGGCTTTGAGCGATGGAGGAGCAGTGTTTGGTTTAAGCACGTGACTGGGTGTGTGGAGATGGAGGAAAATGGGACGAGGGTATTGGTTGCGAGGAACTTGAACGAAATCTGCTGCTGGAGTTTAGAGTGGATAAAGCGCGGTTTGGTGTTTCGTTGAGCTACTAGTCAGCAACAAGTTTGGAACTTGCAACTGGGATTAGGATCCCACCGGTTCTGATAACAAGTGATGGGGCTGTGAAGTATTTCTGCCAACATCTGAAAGTGAAAGGTGGGATGAATATGTTTGCTAGGTTTGAAGAGAAACCCAAGTTTGTGGACACAGATGTTGTAGATGATTCTGGTATAGGTTTTGTGTCACCAGATGCAGTGAAGTTTTCTTCTGGATCTTCAAAGAGGGGTTATGTGTCCTATGATGCTTCAAAGACAAAGGTTATAAACCTTGATGATGATCTTGATTTTGTACAGGAAGTTGAGAAAGTAGAAGGTAGAATAGATGGGGACAGGCAGAAAGGAGAAAGCATCAAGGGTGTGGATGATAGTGGTTTGAGTTTTGGAACAGACACACACTACAAGAAAACGCATGCCTAACGACCAAACATTACGACTACGAAAAGGTGGTCGTAAATTACGGACTGTGGTACGACTAAGTTACGACGAAGTAAACATTAGTCGTAATGTCGACGTAAAGTTACAACTAAAGTTTTGAGTCGTACGTTAGTCGTAAAGTTACATCTAATGTACGACTAAATTTTTATGTAGTCGTACATTAGATGTAACTTTACGACTAACTTACATCTAAATATTTTACATCTAATTAACGACTAAGGGAGTCATAAATTAGTTGTAATATTACGACTTAGGTACATCAAAATTGTTTACATCTAATTAACAACTGATTTACGAGAACAAAGTTGCACTTTGGTAGTTAAGTTATAATTTAAACGTAAATTAGTTGTAACTTTGTACGTACCAAAATCAAAATTTCTCTATAAATATGATCTTCTCCCTCATTCTATGATGCACAAAAAAAACAAAAAGAGGAAGAAAAAAAACGGGAAAAAGTTAAAAAAATGTCCGAAAATATTTATGCGCTTCGGAGTTGGATGTATGCGCATAAAGATTCAACAGGAAAAGTAACAGACGAATTTCTGAACGGAGCAGAGATATTCATGTACCAGGCCGGACAAACGCCTCTCACAAAGGAAACGGGTAAAATGTTCTGTCCATGTCGTAAATGCAAAAATACGAAGTTTGCTGCTAGTGAAACCGTTTGGAAACATAGAGTAAATAGAGGATTTACTCCACATTACTATATTTGGTTTAACCATGGAGAGGGTGATAATAGGAATGAAGCTAGTGGTAGTAATCATGTTGAAAATGTTCGTAACAGAGATGAACCACATTTCCCTTCTGAAAGTGTTATTCAAGAAAATCATATGTTAGATCATGATAGAATGCATGATATGGTTACCGATGCATTTCGTGAAACAACATCAGTAATAGAGGAGGTTGAAAATGTAGAGGGGCCTAATTTGGATGCAAAAAGATTTTATGAAATGCTAGCAGCAGCAAATGAGCCAATCTATGAAGGTTGTAGAGAAGGTCTTTCTAAATTATCTTTGGCAGCTAGGATGATGAATATCAAAACTGATCATAACTTACCTGAAGTTTGTATGGATGCATGGGCTGAGTTGTTTAAAGAGTATTTGCCTGAAGATAACTTGTGTGCTGAATCCTATTATGAGATTCAGAAACTTGTTCATAGTCTTGGCTTACCTTCGGAGATGATTGATGTGTGTATAGACAACTGTATGATATACTGGGGAAAAGATGCAGAATTGTTAGAGTGTAAATTTTGCAAGAAGCCAATATATAAACCGCAAGGATGTGGACGAAATAGGGTGCCGTACCAGCGGATGTGGTACTTACCAATCAAGGATAGACTCAAGAGATTATATCAATCTGAAAAGACGGCAGCGTCGATGAGATGGCATGCAGAACATGATCAGAAGGAAGGAGAGATCAATCATCCCTCTGATGCCAAAGCGTGGAAACATTTGAATAATGTCTATCCTGATTTTGCAAGTAACCCCCGCAACGTTTATCTTGGGCTCTGCACAGATGGCTTTAGTCCATTTGGAATGTCTGGAAGACAATACTCTCTCTGGCCAGTCTTCTTGACGCCATACAACCTTCCACCAGAGATGTGTATGGAAAAAGAATTGATTTTCATGAGTATATTGATACCTGGTCTCAAACATCCCAAAAGATCCCTTGATGTTTTTCTACAACCTTTGATTGAAGAATTGAAGGAATTGTGGTCAACAGGCGTGCAGACATATGATTGTTCAACGAGAACAAACTTTACAATGCGAGCAGTTCTACTGTGGACTATTAGTGATTTTCCTGCATATGGGATGTTGTCGGGCTGGACGACGCATGGGAGGCTATCTTGTCCATATTGTATGGGAAGCACAGACGCATTTCAGTTGAAGCATGGTAGGAAGACGTCCTGGTTTGATTGTCATCGGAGATTTCTTCCCATTAACCATCCGTACCGAAGGAACAAGAAACACTTTCGGTCAAAAAGGATAGTAAGGGACACCGCTCCACCATATTTATCTGGAAAGGAAATCGAGAAGGATATTGATTACTATGGTGGACAAAGCACAGTTGCCAAAGGCGGTAATTGGCATAATCCTGCGAATATGCCTAATGGTTACGGGACTCAGCATAATTGGCACAAGAAGAGTATATTTTGGGAACTTCCATATTGGAAAGATCTGCTGCTGCGCCACAATCTGGACGTGATGCATATAGAGAAGAAGACAAAAGATAACAAGAACTCAAGGTTCGATTTACCTGCATTATGTTCTCGGATTGAACTGCATATTATGAACGATAGGAGAATTCCAGTTCCCATTTTCAGATTGTCAGCACAAGCAAAAGCTGCGTTGTACAAGTGGGTGGCGTCAGATGTGAAGTTTTCTGATGGATATGTTTCAAATCTATCAAGATGTGTTGATCATCAGGGACAAAAGTTTTCAGGAATGAAGAGTCATGACTGTCATGTTTTTATGCAACGACTTCTGCCATTTGCACTTGCGGAGTTGCTTCCAAAAGAGGTTCACGAAGCACTTGCAGGTAACAAATAATTAAAGTTAATATTTCTTCTTGTTGGAAAAAAACATGATTGTAAATTATGTGTAGGCATCGGAGCTTTTTTCAGAGATCTTAGTGCATGCACCTTAACTGTAGACGTCATCACACAACTTGATGCGAATATCCGGATCTTGATGTGTAATTTGGAGAAAATTTTTCCTCCATCCTTTTTTGACGTCATGGAACATCTGGTTATCCACCTTCCGTATGAGGCAATGCTACGTGGACCTGTTCATAATGGATGGATGTATCCTTACGAACGAGCTATGAAATATTTGAAAGACAAAGCAAAAAATCTGGCAAGGGTGGAAGGTTCAATAGTTGCTGGGAGTTTGAATGAGGAAACATCTCACTTTACGTCTTACTACTTTGCGTCACAAGTTCGGACCAAAAAAAAAGAATACGAGCAGATATGATGATGGTGGTGTTATACCGACATATATTGTTGAAGATGTTCCAGACATATTTACTCAGATTGGACGGCTTGGTGGAAAACTAAAAGAAGTTTGGTGGTCAAGTTCTGAAGACGCACATAGTGCCCACACATATATACTTCTTAACTGCGAGGAGATTGAATCATTTGAAAGGTAATTGAAATTATTCTTTCTGTTAAATTTTACCACACATATATAACACTTAATGTTAACTTTCTTTTAAAACAGCGATTTTGTTGCCCAAGTCGAAGAAGCTATACCAGGAATATCAACTGCTGATCTCAACAAAAGGAAAGACCAACACTTTGTGAAATGGTTAAAAACGCAGGTACGTCATGTATCTAATTAATTAACATGAAAATTAATTATATATTTGGTTAAGTCTTTATACAAATAAATGTTGATGTTCCAGGTTGATTATGATGATCAATTTTATCCTCAATGGTTTCACGAATTGATACAAGGTCCGGTCGGTAAGGTCACCATTGCATCTATGTATTTCACAAGAGGATACACTTTTCACACTTACGAATATGGAAGTCGACGAGCAACAATGAACTATGGAGTATGTGTGAAAGGTGAAACAGATTTCTATGGAATCTTAAAAGAGATCATCGAAGTGGAGTTCCCCGGTGTAGTGAAGCTGAAATGCGTGCTCTTCAAATGTGATTGGTTTGACCCAACAGTCAATAGAGGTGTTCGATATAGCAAGTTTGGTGTTGTTGATATAAAAGAAACAGGCTTTGAGCGATGGAGGAGCAGTGTTTGGTTTTAAGCGGTGACTGGCTGTGTGGAGATGGAGGAAAATGGGACGAGGGTATTGGTTGCGAGGAACTTGAACGAAATCTGCTGCTGGAGTTTAGAGTGGATAAAGCGCGGTTCGGTGTTTCGTTGAGCTACTAGTCAGCAACAAGTTTGGAACTTGCAACTGGGATTAGGACCCCACCGGTTCTGATAACAAGTGATGGGGCTGTGAAGTATTTCTGCCAACATCTGAAAGTGAAAGGTGGGATGAATATGTTTGCTAGGTTTGAAGAGAAACCCAAGTTTGTGGACACAGATGTTGTAGATGATTCTGGTATAGGTTTTGTGTCACCAGATGCAGTGAAGTTTTCTTCTGGATCTTCAAAGAGGGGTTATGTGTCCTATGATGCTTCAAAGACAAAGGTTATAAACCTTGATGATGATCTTGATTTTGTACAGGAAGTTGAGAAAGTAGAAGGTAGAATAGATGGGGACAGGCAGAAAGGAGAAAGCATCAAGGGTGTGGATGATAGTGGTTTGAGTTTTGGAACAGACAGAAGGAGATATTGAAGTTGATTTGGACGAGATAGAACTGCGGCCAAGAGGTTATGACAAGGAGTTTTGGAAGCCCTTATTAGCTGGAGACTATGGCGGTTCCATTGCGGTTAATGTTGTCTTCAGCGAGAATGAGATTCTGGAAGGGCTTTAAAAAAGTCTTGTCCAAAAACGTACTTTTGTGACACCGGAAGTTGTTTTGACCACTATGTTGAGGTTGGGGGCCAAAGAAGAGGTGAAACTAAAGCAACAACATTGAAGCCGGAGGATTACAATCCTTGGATGGGAGGTGGGAATGAGGCTCCTGCAGGTGTTAACATGAGCGGTCAGCCAACACGTAAGCTCGCTGATATTGACGACGAGGAATTTGACATCCCCCCCATGTTCGATGATACAAAATATGATGTCTCTGAAATCCCCGACATGGATGTGGATGAACATGACGGTCAGATAGCTGTTGGAAAGGTCTTTGGTAGTAAGGAGGATTGTCAGATTTCTAAGCAATTTATGCAATAAAGAAGTAGTTCAAGTTCATGCAGACAAGGACAAAAGTTGATTCTTTTGTTGTGGAGTGTCCAGATGAGAGGTGTGATTGGCGTGTAACAGCCCATGAAATTAGAGGGTCTGGTTACTTTGAGATAAGGAAAGCGCAGCATGAGCATATATGCCCTATAGAATTCAGACAGGGCTACAAGAGTAGAGCAACGTCTCGTATAATTGCAGCTGTGTACAAGGTAAAGTTCGTAAACCCCGTGAAGGCACCAGTAGCTCATGATTTGCAGAAAATTCTGTTGGAGGACCTCTGTGTCAATGCATCGTACATGAAGTGCTACAGGGCTAAGGAAAAAGTAATTTTTGGGGGTGCGAGGTTCAGATGAAGATGCCTACTTGAAGTTACCAGAGTATCTTCACATGCTGAAACTGGCCAATCATGGTACAATTACTAATTTGGAGACAGATGTAGACGAAGATGGTGATGAACGTTTTCTCTACTTGTTTCTTACATTTGGTGCTTCGATCAGTGGATTTAGGAAGTCAAGCCATGTTTTGGTGATAGATGGAACACATTTAAGTGGCAAGAACAAATGAATTCTTTTGAAGGCTAGTGAGCAGGATGCTAATTTTCAGATTTTTCCTATGGCCTTTGCAGTTGTGAATGAGGATGAGGATGCATGGACATGGTTTTTGCAGAAGGTTGAGAGGATTCTTGGAGATTCTACTAGTCTTGCCATTGTATCTGACAGGGTTGTGTGTATTGCCAATGGAGTGAGTAAGATTATCCACAAGCAAAGCATGGAGCTTGCATATTTCATTTGGCAAGAAACGTGAACTCAAAGTTTTCAAGTAAACACTTAGCACAAATGGTGATTGCTGCAGCGCGCATATCCCAGTGATTTCAAGGATCTTTATGGGAAGGTAAGAGCAACTAACAATGATTTTGGTGTTTATTTGAGTAAAATTGGTACGGCTCGTTGGTCGAGATCAAATTTCCCGGGTGAAAGGTATACATCATGACTAGCAATATTGCTGAGCAGCTGAACAATGCGTTTTTGGAAGGGAGGGGAGCCAGCATTCTTGAGTTGGTAAGG
This sequence comes from Raphanus sativus, assembly GCF_000801105.2. NCBI lineage: Eukaryota > Viridiplantae > Streptophyta > Magnoliopsida > Brassicales > Brassicaceae > Raphanus > Raphanus sativus. Next base: position 14,356,506 of record NC_079512.1, on the reverse strand, counting down.
TTCATTCAGAGGATGATGACAAGATGGTTCAGTGTGCGGAGGAAGAAGGCAGAGAAACACAGAGGTGTTGTGATTGTGGAAGTGGACAACAGATGACAAAGAACATGGCCACTGTTAAAGTAAGTTACGTAAATGCTGTTAATAGCTGGAGTAGTCAGATTTTGGGGAAATTTGGAAGATCAGACAAGGTAATGCTATCTGAGAGAAAGTATAGTTGTAAGTATTTTGATCATATCAAAATACCTTGCGGGTATGCAATGCTTGCAGCGGACGGGCTTGGAGTGCCTTACGACACATTGTGTGGGCATTGGTACAAGACAACAGTGTGGAGGGAGACATATGCAGGTGTGATCAGTCCATAAGAAGACCCAAGGAATGTTGACATACCTGAGGAAGTTAGCAGTATGGTTCTATACCCTCTCATCACAAAAAACAGTCTGGACATCGTCGCAAGGCACGCATGACTTCGACGGGAGAGATACGGGTAAGGTTCCGTTTGGTAGATAGAAGATGTCCAAATCTGAAGTTTGTTGAATGTGTATTGGTATTGTTGTAGGTTTCAAAGAAGAAACTGACGCATAACAGATGTGGGAGGTGTAGAGAAGTTGAACACAATCGCACAAATTGTGTTTGCCCAATATAGGTGTTGCGGTGAAGGAGGAATGAAGCAATTTGGATGGAGAGAAAAAAAAACTTTTTTTTGGATCATTGGAAGTTTTTTTTGGAAGACAGACGTTATGTTGCTACAATGATTTTTTTTTTAGACTTATTAGCTGTTTTTGGAGAGTCATAGTGATTTTGCACATGATTCCCTACTCGGATTTTCTTGTTGTTCATTTTGGAAACTATGCATCAAGAACAAACAATTATGAGAACATGATTCTTTGATGAGCTCATCATCCACACTAGAAAAACTAGAAAACAATTTTGAGAACATGATCCTCTCATGAGCTCATCATCCACTTTAGGATACAAACCAGTTGACTGTGGACGTGGACATATTTGTTTTGGACATGTTTTGGTTTTAGACACTAACATGCAATATTTGTAGATTACTCTTTGGTCCACAGTCCCTAAGTATTGTTAAAAGAGACATCCAATAAGATAAACTCCTTTAGATAATTAAATGAACATTAAGATTTAGAAATTTAATAGCTGCAAAAGAGTGGTTCCTAAAACGCAAGCAGAAGATGAATAACTAACATATTACATACTGTTGTTCTAAGATAAGGGGGATAGGAGGGATTGATGATACAATGTATTGCATTGTGTCATCTAGTTACAGATTTTGGCATAAAGCCATGCCATTGTTCCAAGTGCAATGGCTGCAACAACAATGTTTATCACTAGGGACTGTGCCTTGTTCGCAATCAAGGGCAGATTTGGTGACGCTAGAGTATCTGCTGTTGTCAAATTTGAGTTGTCGTCAGACCCACAGCTAGTAGTTTTGGCATCCAGTAACTTTTTCATCTGAAGAAGGATTTGCTCGATTTGTTTTGTCTGGTTTTCCAGGCGTTGTGTTGTGTACATCTTGAAAGAATCTACATCTTCCTTTAGCTTGCAATGTTTAACATCTACCATGTTAATCTTGTCAACAATTGCCTCATTCACTCATTTGAACAAGTGATGTTCTGTTTTTCGCTAGAAATGAGAACCAAAAACAGATCCAGTAAATAAAGGCAAGAACTTGCAATAGTCCAGTACATAAAGCATAAAAGGGATTGGGGCATACCTTGACGCCAATTTCACAACGATAAAACCTTCGAAAGAGATTCTCCTTCGTCTGAGCACCGAATGTAGTCAGTTTTGCTCTACACCAACAACGAGTCGGGATGCCAGATGTTTGTCTCAATGTATGGGACCGAGAGGAAGAAGCGGAGGAGCTCATGTCTAATGTATTTCGTTTGACCAAGAGCGGGAGGATGACCTAGTTTGAGAAGATATCGGATCTCATTAGGAATTCTGTTGTAAAGATACTAAATGGAAGTGAACTTTTCTTTGAGTTCCGACTTTAATAATATTTAATATAAAAAGTGGACACCCCTCTGTGTTTTGTGGATGTGGATACAAAATTTAATCCATGCATATGTTGATTCATGTCTTCATGATACATTTTCATCAATCAGTTGTAAAATACAGACAGCATCAAAACTAGAAACACTTGACACACTATAAACATAAGTAGTCTTAAGCATCATGTAAGTAGTCTTAAGCATTAGATGGAGCATTTAAAAAGAGAGAGAGAGCGTATAATTGGCAAGCAACGCATCAAAAGAAGACAACAAAAAGAAACTCCGAGCCTCCCGATAATATTACAAAAAATAGGGGAGGAAATAGCTGCTGTGGTCTAGACATCGGTGTAGTATCCAGTATTATAAGCAGGCAGGACCATCGTCTTGTAGATGTCCATTGCGTACTGCTTCTGTATGTCGTCCACAATTCGGTCTGTGATGCTGGTCATGTTAGGGGGTGGGTCACCATGGGTGTGCATCTCTAGGAACTTCATACTGACAGGTCCGCAGTCACCCGAGCAACTGTTGGTGTAAAGGTCTGGAATACGTCTCCAAATAAACGGCTTAAGTCCACTGAATTGGGTTATCTCACACATCGTGACTTTCTTGACAAGGTAAGGAAGCGAAGCCATCAAAGGTTTTATAAACTTTCCGACGCGCCTGACACCGTGCAAAGATGGAAGCAGATCAAGTATTTCGACATACCCCATGTAAAGGTTGATGGCTAGGCCCATTCAGTGAGACTCGTTCCAGAGCATATGCGTGTAGATGGTGTGGACATCATCCATCCATTTGTTTCCAGGGCGGACAACAATCTCGATTACACGCTGCTCCAAACTGAATGTGCTCTTCTTCGTAGACTTGCTGAAATCGACATAGTTGTCCTCGATAGCTGACACTAGGATGGGTGGGGCGAAGGTTGCATTTTCCTTCTGTAGAATCTTCTAGTGTCTTGCAAAGAGCATGTGGACAAGCATTTCCATTTGCTGGTGCAAAACGGCTTGTCAGTTCCATAATAGCAAAGCAAAAAAAAAAGAACAAGCAAAGCAAGGAGCTTACATAGGTTGTTGTCCATTGCTTTGGTTCAGCAATTTGGAGTAGAGAATTTTTTTGAAAATTTGAAATCAGAGGGGGTGTTGTAGAAACTGCGATACAATAACGATAGAAAATAAGGACCTATGTATAAAAAGGTGATTTGAGGGAGGTCATGTTAGTGAAACTTACACATTAATGTTGGTCTTCCGAACATTGTGAAAAAGGTCTCGTTCCATCTCTGGAAGTGTGGTTATGAGGGCCTGAGCAGGAACAAGTGGAGAACTGGATAATTCCTCTGTGATATGGTTCTCCTCCGCAGATGGAACATGTCTCGGCGGATTTTTAGGGTGTGTGAGGTCCACTACTCCATCCTCATTAGCCTGATTTTGATTAATTTAGTTAGAAAATAAGTATATAAATATCTGTGAAAGAGGTAGCATGACGGAGGTATGTGTACCGTACCTCCTCGGCAGAAGTGGGCCGCCCTATGCACGGTGGAGAGTTTGATGAAGTTATGGCTGTAAAATCATTGGGTGTGGCTGCGTGACTTGCGAAACCTAAACCACTATCATTACTCTTGACCGGTGTGGTAAGTGGTCTAAAGGGCAGTGGTGACAAGCGTAAACGAGTGCCTGACGGAGAAGATGGACCAATTGTAGAGTCAAACATTGGTGGGTTGGATAGAGGAGGGTCTGGGCTGAGGGGGTCGTATATCCAGACACCATGATAGAGTAGATGATTAATTTTAGGGATGTCGGGGTGATCAGCTTTATCGTAGATAACAGAGTTGACCGGTGCACTTGTTTGGATCCTCACCAGGTGGAGTTGTTTGTATCTCGTCCACAGGATGAGCGCTTTCTGAACTGTGGTCAGGTGTTCTGTGGACAACTTTGGGGTTGTGGTCAATGGAGTCATGGACAGTTGTTGTGTGGACGGTTGCCTCCTGAGAAGGAGTGTTCATGCTTTCAGAAGCCTGACGGTGGAGATGAGCTCCTTACTGACTTATGATAGGTGACTGGGTCTCTAGATGTTGATCTGTCTCCATTGCATCCACATCCTACAAAGCAGAATAACAACAGAGTGTCATAATTGGACAAAATGCTTTTGTAATGTATGGTACACTAAAGCTGATTGAACATCACCTTATCAGTTGTGTGATTTTCATCAAGTGGTGCTACATGTTCAGGCTCTACATTGTGGTGATATGTGTCTAGTACATCCTAAAAATTAGACAAAAAGTGCATAAGGGACTCTTTGCTTTATTACAAAGCATTTTGACAAAATCTGAAAAACATAAGTGGATAACAAAATCACTTGATCGGTTGGTGACTGGGGTTTTGGATGCTCATCTGTCTCCATTGCATTGACATCCACATCCACATCCAAATCCACATCCTACATAAACAGAGTGTGTAAGCAACATTCATCAATAAGAAAAAGTTGTTCTGATGTGGGATCGCCATCAAGTGGTGTTACCTGTTTAGGCTCTACACTGTGATGATCCGTGTCGGGGACATCCTAAAAATCAGACGAAAAGTACTTCAGAGACTCTTTGCTTTATTGTAAGAGAATGTGTAAAAGTAGATCAAAATCACCTGATCGCTTGGTGCTTCCTGTTCAGACTGATTAGATGTGCCAATGTTTTTGCAACGAGATCTCAGGGTATTAAAAGATGTTTGCCTTCCATGAGTTTTCTTCTTCTTCTTTTTCAAGAGTTTCTGCATCTGCTTCACATGCTTTTGTAGTTCCAGCACCATGTCCGTAAGTTGGGCATTTGTGAAACTGGTGACACTCGAACGCGTAAAGTATGAGCTTATGCACCTTTGCTTCAACTCCTTCTTGATAACGGGCTTTGGTTTGAGAGATTGCTTTGCCCGAGTGGAATCCTTCTTCCCGTTTGGTTGACGACGGTCTTTAGGCTTTTTAATCGAAGGCTCCGTTGTAACCTCACCAGGCACATTGCTTTGTTGAAGATGCACTGATCAGCTATCAGTTTCTCCATGTAAATGACACTGTCGTCCTTGGGGGTCATTTGACCACTCTCCCCAGCCAGACTGCGCTTGGGTTTCAATAGGTATGATCGGTGAGACAGCAAGCTGAGACAGTAGTTAGACAAAAACATAAATCAATCAATTATGCTCCATGTATAGCAGTAAGATGTAATAGCATGGTTGCTTACATCTGAGGAGAAATCGATACGGCGGATATCGAGAGAATTGATGGAGTGGTGTTGTGGTAGAAAACCATCTTCTAGGTCCATTAGTGTCAGCTGGTCCAGTGGAGCAGGAATGAAAGACAGAAGTTGGGGGAGGAATGTAACCAATTGGAGTGTCAAAGGGAAGCCTTGGAGTCTGAAAAAGCGCTGCTTGGTTTTAAGAACCAGCCAAGCAACATGATCCTTGCATTTTGGGGGGGGGGGGGGGGGGGGGGGGGGGGGGGCTTGGATGGTTTCATGCAAGAGATGGTCTTCAAGAATGATTGTCTGGCCCAAGGGCCCAAGGGAAGGCAAAGAAGGTTGTTAGGTTTTTTAGCATACTAACATATCAAGGAGTGGGGCGTGCTTCTTGTTTGTGAGCAATGAGAACACCGTCGACAATGATGATCAAAGCTATTCATATCTTCTTCCAACCCGACATGTTCTTCTCCTCCTCAAGCATTTGACAAAGTTCAACAATTGTTACAATCTTCTTCTTCCCAAACAGTTTTTTCCAGACTTTCTTTGCCCGCAACAACTGACTTGGCGGTGTCTGGATGATATACTTAGGGAAAAAACCGCAGTTTAGCCCAGTCACAGTCCCAAACTCCTGAAGACCAAAGCAGAGGGGGTTCCCACCAAAATCGGACCAAAGCGTGTGTTCTGGCTGACACATAAGTGAGGAAAGAGTGGATTAGCTTTGCAGATACTGGACATTGACGGGCATGGATGTCGAAAAGCTTTCCAAAACAAGACTGCCGAATGGTTTGGAACTCCAGGGAATCTCTAAGCACACGACGAAGGAAGGGTAGGATCTCCGGTGAAGAGTAGATGTTGAGACGCTTAGTGGGAAACCTGTCAGTCGCAAATAGTCACGGCGGGAGCCGTAGATCCAGTAGCAAGGATCCTGAAATCGGAAACATGCAAGGTGATTAACCGTCGAGACTCACTGATTTTTATAAGGGAACAAACTTTCGAGAAAAAAAAACAAACTTTCGAGCAAAAAACACAAAACGGCGGAAGACCGAAACACTGACCTGATGCATTTTGCGGTGGGTCTGGATCCTGAGACGTCTTGAGTTTCTTCTTCGCCTTCGATTTCGCCATAGTTGGAATATCTCTCCGTCGATTTCGCCTTCAATTACGCCAGTTTATCGGTGTCTCTCTGTCGCCTTCGATTTCACTTTAGAGAGGTTTCGGGAAATTAGGGTAAGAGATTTGGTAAAGTGAGACTACGATTTGAATTAGGGAGAGAGAAAAAGTGTTTTGTTTTGTCCGACAGAAACAAATTTCGAATAAAAATATGAAGCCATGGTTAGTTGTCTCTGGTTTGGTTAGTTTGCTCTGGTCAAAAGTAACGAGAGAACAAAGACAGAAGAAAGTTAAGTAGAGAAACGGGATGGGAAGCCAACGGTGAGAATGAGAAACCGTCGACCACCACACAAAAAACCTTAGGTTTTGTTTTGAGAGGGACAGATGAGGGGAAAAGTAAAGAAAAAAATGTCGACAATATAGGTGGTAAACTAATCTCTAACAACATCCCACTGATAAACTCTTTCTAGGTATACAAATATAACATAAACATAAATTCATATCCGTCTCTCTCTAAGTATACAAATATACCATAAACATATATTTATATCTATGTAGATGTCTTAAAACAATATGATTTAATTTCTCATAACAAATATATAGAATTTGAAACATATTAGTATTTTAAATCCATCTTTTTACAATTCTTTCACAAAGTTACAATGCATTTATTCTGTGACCACAATTAATTGTTTGTTATCTTTATCTATTTATATAACTTATTAAACTACAAAGTTATATCTAAGTATATATTTTCTAATACAAAATAAATGAAATACTTATCTTTTTATAAATAGTCTCACGGTTTTTACAGTAAATTGAGTTTTTCCAATTTTTGCGGGAAATCGTGTTTTCTGATTTTGACAAAAATTGTGTTTTCCCGGTTTTGGCAGGAAATTGCGTTTTCCGGTTTTGGCGGAAAAATGTATTTTTCCGATTTTTGCGTAAAATTGTGAATTTCCCGGTTTTGCGGGAAATTGCATTTTCCAGTTTTTGCGGGAAATCACGTTTTCTGATTTTGACGAAAATTTATGTTTTTCCGGTTTTATCGGGAAATTGCGTATTTCCGGTTTTGGCGGAAAATTGTTTTTTCCCCGATTTTGTTGGGAAATTGTATTTCCGGTTTTGACGGAAAATTGTGTTTTCCGGTTTTTGCGGGAAATGTGTTTTTGTGATTTTAACAATTTTTTAATTAAAAACAAAATAGGTCATAGTTGACCCAACCCAATATACATATTTAACTTATTAACCCATTAACTTGTTAACCCATTAACATGTTAATCCATTAACTTGTTAACCCATTAACTTGTTAACCCATTAACCCATTAGATCAAAAATAACCAGTTCATTTGGGGTTAATTGGTCAATTTGAGTTGAGTCAACCCGTGGATCACAACCCATTTTGACACCCCTAGTCTCACCAACACATAGCCAATTAGTCATAGACATCATTTATCCTAAAACTCATATATTGTAATATTGTATAGCAATACGATGATGGAAGCAAAAAAAAAATTGAATACAGTTTTCTATGTAAATATATACTCCCTCCATTTCTAAATAATTGTCACTTTGATATTTTTTACACAGATTAAGAAAGTGATAGAAATATATGTAAGTTTTTATTAATTATACCTCTTTGACCTATGTATTTAAGATAATTAAAATTATTTATAAATTCAATGTAGTTTGCAATTAATTTCAGCTGAAAATAAATATAATTTGTATTGAAATTGTAAAGTGATATTTTTGAGTAACAACAAAAAAATGTTATAATGATATTTATTATGATATAGAGGGAGTAATTGTTTAGAGCATACCACGCACTAGTAAAGTATCGGGTGGGCTCACATACGTAATTAGCTGAATTCCATTGAACCATGCCACGTGTCATATTGAGTCTTTAAATATATCTAAGCCTGGTGCTTTTACCACAAGCCAAAATATCTACCTAAACCTGAAGCGCGAAAACCAAAATCGGATCTAAACCGTTATACAAAAATATCCGAATTAGGATTTATGATCTTAATATTTTGGGGTTTAGGTGTAATCTGAACCGAATCGATATCTGAAATAAGATCCAAAAAATTCAAAATTTGTTAAATATACTAATACTTATATATATATTAAAATAATTTAGATATTTTATAGGGTTCAAAATATTTTGTAGATTATTTTATTTGTTATTTTGAATACTTTTTAGTTAATTTAGATAGTTTAACTATTTTTAAACATATTTGTGAATAGTATATATATATATCTTTAAAGAAAATTGTCACTTCTCAGGTTTAAAAGAAAAATTTTAGACGATTTCGCATATTGGTTACAATTCGATTCGAACCAAACGCTGAAGGAATCGAACCTAACCTGATCCGATAATTAGTAAAACCCGAATATAATTTATGAGTATAATCTCGAAGATCCTAAAATCTGAATCAACCAAACTGTAATCGACGGACCCGATGCTCGTGGCGAAAGATACCTATATTTTAGTAATCAACAACAATGTTACAAAATGTATACTAATTATACGTATTATCTACTCTATCAACATATCTTATTTTATGGTTTTTGTAAATTGTAAGAGTATAATATATTGTCTTTAGAAAACACATTCATGGATTATGTAATTACTAGATATGAGCCCGTTGCGTTGCAACGGGTTTTGTTTAATGTTTTAATTTTATGAAAACCATAAAAATGAAAATATTTGTAGTGAAATTGTATGATTTTACATATATAATGTGAAAAATATTTTTTGCCAATTTTAATAGGTTCCATTTTCAAAATTCGTTTTTTTCAGTATCACTAATATTTTTATAATTTTAAAGTAATGACAGATTTTTATTGACACATTCACAATTTGATTTTTTAAGAGTTTTGATAAAGTTACCAAATCTCTAAATCAAAAGTCATAAAACCACAAAAAAGTAATTAAAGCTTGGTTCTTCAAAGTTATTAATTTTTCTTTTCTAAATCTCTTTAAATCAACAAAAGAGAGTTGTATCATATTTTTCTACACATGTCACAATGTTTTTTTTAAATAACAAATAAAATTCACTTCCTTTTTACAATTAATTTTTGTTTAGATTTTTTTTTTAACTGAAAATTACTATAAAATATTTTTTAACAATATATAATGTAAAAGACTATGTAATAGTAATTTTCCTTCTCTTATACCAAAATCAATTTGTACAATATTTAACACTAATTTTTATTTTCTAAAATCATAAAGAATAGATCATTGTAAAAAAAATATTTGATTGTAATTATCCTTTTTAAAAATCTTAATAAAAATTGTAAAAGAATGTTTAATTTTAATTTTCCTTTATTCAAATCATAATTAAAATGTCATAAACCAAAAGAAACTACAATCTTATTATTGACATATTAACACGATTTGTAAAACAAAGTTATAGTAATTTTCGTTTTCAAAATTGCTATATCAAAACCGATTTGTATAATAATATTAACATTAATTTTCCTTTTCTAAAATCATAATTTTTTAAAAAAAAAATATCTTATGATAAAGTATTATTTACAATACTTTTTTCAAGAAATAAAAATTACTATTAAATAATTATCTATATGAAAAGTTTTATTTAACACATGTTATAATCTTAAATATAAAATTGACATGTGTCACAATCATGTTAATTACTAACTTTGAAGAACCAAAAAAATATTTGATTGTAATTATCCTTTTTAAAAATCTTAAACCAAAAAATTGTAAAAGAATGTTTAATGTTAAATTTTCTTTATTCAAATCCTAATTAACACGATTTGCAAAACAAAGTTATAATAATTTTTGTTTTTACAAATTCTATATCAAAACCGATTTGTACAATAATATTAACATTAATTTTCCTTTTCTAAAATCATAAAAAAATAATTGTAAAAAAAATATCTTATGATAAAGCTAGTTACTATTATTTACAATACTTTTTCTCAAAAAAAGGAAAATTACTATTAAATAATTATTTATATAAAAAAAATATTTAACACATGTCACAATCTTAAATATAAAATTTAATTAGTAACTTTGAAGAATCAAGTTTCACATAGCTTTTATAATTTTCTTTGTTTTGGATATAAAAAAAAGGAAAATACCATTAAATAATTGTTTGTATGAATTTTTTGTTGCTTACAATATTTGTTTAAAACTTAAAAAAGGAAAATTACTATTAAATAGTTATTTTATAAAAATTAGTATTTAACACATGTCATAATCATAAATATATAATTGACATGTGTCACGATTATGTTAATTAGTAACTTTGAAGAACCAAGCTTTATATAATAAGAATTTTTTTTTGCTTACAATATTTGTTTAAAACTTAAAAAAGGAAAATTACTATTAAATAGTTATTTTATAAAAATTAGTATTTAACACAAGTCATAATCTTAAATATATAATTGACATGTGTCACGATCATGTTAATTAGTAACTTTGAAGAACTAAGCTTTATATAATAAGATATTTTGACCCAAAAAGGATTATGTAATTATATAATTTCTCTCTATAACGCTATGATGTTAAGATTTATGCGTGTAACGAAATTAGTACAAAATAAGGGACGATCATCTATGGAAAGAAGCATAGCGCAAAAATTAAAATCATTATGATCAACAAAAAAATTAAATACATTCGAAAAAATAAAAATACAAAATAAGGGACGATCTTTTTGTCTATTTTGCTATTGAATCTGAGTTTGGTAGGACTTGGTAAAGAAGAAGAAAACTCGATTGTAAGTTATTTTAAAGGTGTTTGTATTGATTAGAGAAGAATGAGTTACAATGTGTAAACAAAAGAAGAAACAATCTCGAACTCGTAAGAATTAGGCGAAAAAGTACAAGCCGGCGAGAAAGAGTAATGAGTATGTAAACCCTAATCTCTAACAGTCAGTCTCTATGTGTTCAAGTTCGGATCATTTTATTGGTTGTTCTTGTCCTCTTTTTACACATAATTAAGCCTTTTAAGCGGGTTGACCTATATAATGAGCCGACTAAGCTTAATTAACGGCCGAGCAAACTTAACGGCTGAGTAACTGGACTGTGTGTTTGAACTATTGAGCCGAGCTCTTATGGCGAGCTCGCGGTGCCAAGTTAAGTCAGCTGAGCTCGAGTATTAAGCTGATGATGCCGAATGGCATTGAACTGAGCAGATTTAGTGGACCAAATTTCTTATTTGATAGACTTTGTGGTAGGATGTAATTCATCTCTGACATTCGCAACTTCATCTCTTGTCTAATTGTGGTTAGCCTTTTAAGGATTACATGTGGATTTAACAGTAAGGATTTGATTTTCTTCGGATTTGCTTCAATGACTTATAGGTGCTAATGCAGCATATAAGTGTGTGGTTAGCTGTATATAGATCTTGGTTTGCATATCTATGGTTTATTGGAAATGATAGGAGGTTTTGTCTGGAAGATGTTGATGTTTTGGTGTTGGTTGGTGATGAAATCAACATGGGGAGACTGGGAAGAAGTGAATATGAGATGTGGTCTTGGTATGACTTTATACATCTTGCACAAGGTTTTATTGGTGAACTTGAAGTGGAAAAATTAGATTGCGGTCGGGTGAGGCTAATGCATAAGATTTTCCTGTCAGCAAGAAAGAGGTTGGGACGACAATGGTATGCGAGGATACAGAGGAATAGTCGGTCCGGAGTAGGCAAAGTTTCCATGGCAATTTGCATAAATGGTTGTTGGAATTCAAACGATGGAATCATGTGGTGTTGTGTATCGTTACACTTGCTAAGGGACCAATATATATTCTCTTCAAGAAGTTGGAAAGTGGTATATCCACAACATAGAGGGTGGGAGGTCTCTCTTACATACGGGAGTAGTGCTTTGGTTAACACGAAAGCTGAGTTTTTCAAATATGGTTTTATTAGCCTCTTCATGCTAGGTTGGATAATTTGGTGTACAAATATATATTATTTTCTAGGTCCTACGAGGTATATAATTCTGGAAAGGTTGGTAGATTGGCTCTCTTTGCTCAGAGAAGAGCAATATATTAAAATTTGAAATTTAAATGAAGATTTTAAGTTGGAATTGTCAAGGTCTTGGGAGTAAGTGGACTATTAGTTATTTGCGGGAAATATATTATAAACATAAACCAAGGTTTATGTTCTTGTCGGAAACAAAACAAAACTTTGATTTTGTTCAATCTTTTCAGTTTCATTTTGGATTTAGTCATCTTCATACAGTTGATCCCGTAGGCAGAAGCGGTGGATTGGCATTATACTATGATTCTACTTATAAGGTGACCATTATATCGTCTAATAACAGAATCATTGATGTGGAAACAGAACACAAAGGAAAACGGATCTTCTTATCGTTTGTTTATGGGGAACCGAATCAAAACTTACGGGAACCAGTATTGGAAAGATTAACGAGGATTGGTGTTTCGAGAATCGATCCATGGTTTATCATTGGGGACCTAAATGAGATTAGAGGTAATCATGAGAAAGAAGGTGGCACTCTACGGCATGCAAATACTTTTCTACATTTTAATAATATGATCGATAATTGTGGCTTAATGGAATTTCCTAGCCTCGGGAATACTTTATCATGGAGTGGGAGGAGGAAAGGACATAATGTAAAGTGTCGGTTGGATAGAGCTCTGGGCAACAACGACTGGCACAATATGTTCCCCTACTCCCATGTGGAATATCTGGGTATGTTTGGATCGGATCATAGACCGATTGTGGCGTCCGTTGAGGACAGAGTGATTAAATGCAGAGGCTCCTTCCGGTTTGATAAGAGATGGATAGGTGAAGAGGTATTGATGGAATCAATATCCAGGGGTTGGCAATCAAGACGGGTAAATGATAAAGTTGGAATCGTGGATAGGGTACACTGGTGTAGACACGAGATATCAGTATGGAGAAAGAACAATCCTCCATATGGGAAGGAAAAAATAAATACTTTACAAAAAACACTTGAGGAGATCCAAAATGACTTTACTAAGTCAAATGAGGAGGTATTGGAGGTTTCTAGGAAGCTAAAAGAAGCATATAGAGATGAGGAGGAATATTGGGAACAAAAGAGTAGAGTTAAATGGCGCACTTGTGGTGATAGAAAGACTGAGTTTTACCATGCATTGACAAAACAACGGAGAATCCAAAATAGAATAACTGGTTTACACAAAGAGGATGGAACATGGGTTAATTCGGAGGAGGAAGTAGAGAGAGTAGCTGTTAACTATTTCAATGATTTATTCCGTACTTCTTCTCCATCAGGTATTGATAGTTTTCTAGAAGAGGTTCCGACTTCGGTTACAGCAGCCCAGAATAATAGATTGGTAGCTAAGGCCACGGAAGAAGAAGTAAGGGCAGCTCTTTTTATGATGCACCCGGAGAAGGCTCCGGGACCAGATGGGATGACAGCTTTGTTTTACCAACAATCCTGGTCAGTAATCAAAGGGGATATGGTTCATATGGTTAATGAGTTTTTGAGAACTGGGGTTTTTGATGACAGATTGAATTTGACAAATATCTGTCTTATTCCGAAGACAGCGAGACCGAGTAGAATGACCGAGCTTAGACCCATCAGTTTGTGTAACGTTGGGTATAAGATCATCTCTAAGGTGTTATGCCAGAGACTCAAAGTAATACTGCCAAATCTGATCTCGGAAACACAATCGGCGTTTGTTTCTGGGAGGTTGATATCGGACAATATTCTTATTGCGCAGGAAATGTTCCATGGGTTGCGAACAAATAAGTCATGTCAGGGGAAATTTTTAGGGATCAAGACGGACATGAGCAAGGCATATGATCGAGTTGAGTGGATTTTCCTCCAACGAATTTTATTAAAAATGGGATTCTCGGCAGAATGGGTCGCGTTGATGATGCAATGTATTTCCTCGGTCAGTTACAAGGTCTTACTGAATGGACAACCTAAAGGGCATATCTTCCCAAAACGAGGGTTACGACAAGGGGATCCGTTATCACCGTACTTATTTATTTTATGTACAGAAGCTCTTATTGCCAATATCAAAAAGGAAGAGAGGCACAAGCGGTTAACGGGTTTAAAGGTAGCTCGGGCTAGCCCGGCAATTTCTCATCTACTTTTTGCGGATGATAGTTTATTCTTTTGCAAGGCGACAGTGCAGGAGTGTGGAGTAATTCTTAAGTTGCTTAAAGAATATGAGAGTGCATCAGGTCAAAAGATTAATTTCTTGAAGTCGTCGATCCAGTTTGGCCATAAGGTTGCCGAGGAAGTCAGGGTGGTTATTCATGAGTTGTTGGGCATCTCCACTGTAGGTGGTATGGGGAATTATCTAGGTATACCTGAGAGTCTCGGGGGATCAAAAATACAGATCTTTGGTTTTTTAAATGAAAATGTTAATAAGAAGGTTAATAGTTGGACAGTAAGGTTCCTTACACGAGGTGGTAAAGAGGTTTTAATCAAATCAGTATCTTCGGCTATGCAAACACATGTTATGTCCTGCTTTAGACTACCGAAGGGGGTTACAAAGAAACTAACAAGTACCACAGCACATTTCTGGTGGGGGGGCAGCGGTAACAAAAAAGGTATACATTGGTTCTCATAGGATAAAATGTACACCCATAAAGAGGAGGGAGGTTTGAGTTTCAGGGATCTACAAGATGTCAATACGGCTCTATTGGGAAAACAACTATGGCGATTAATAGAAAAGCCAGATTGTCTTTTTTCAAAGGTGTTTAAAGGAAGGTATTTCCGAAATTCTCATCCTTTGGATGAACACAGATCTTATTCTTCATCTTATGGGTGGAGAAGTATCTGTTCAGCTAGATCTCTGGTTAAAAAAGGGCTAATCAAAAGAGTTGGAACCGGGCAGTCGATTTCTGTTTGGAATGACCCCTGGATCCCAGCTCCTCGCCCGAGATCAGCACAACAAAAAAACTCGGTTCAATTCTTAAATCCATCCTTAAAAGTGGAGGATCTCATCAACCCACTAGACAGGACTTGGAATGTAAACTTGCTTAATGCATATATACATCCGGACGATGTTAAGATCATCAGAGGTATGGCACTTAGCCGCAATCACCGGCCTGATACATATGGCTGGGCATTTACAGAATCTGGGAAGTATTCGGTGAAATCGGGATTTCGAACGGAAACAATTTACCCGGACAGGGAACCAAGGATAACACCTTTTGGACCAAATATAAAACCTTTGCTGGCTTATTCTTGGAAACTAAATTGCTCGCCAAAATTGCGACATTTTATTTGGCAGATACTATCTGGAACATTACCAGTGTTCAAAAATTTAAAGACACGGGGTATTGAATGTGACCTTAGGTGCAATATTTGCGGAGCGTAGGAAGAAACAGTGCATCATGTTCTTTTTGAGTGCCCACCAGCACTACAAACATGGGCTTTATCAAGGATCCCGTCTCCCCCTGGAATTTTTCCGTCCACATCAGTTTTCACTAGTTTGGACTATTTATTCTGGAGGCTACCGAAGGAAGTGGACTCAAATTATTTTCCTTAGATTATGTGGTATATTTGGAAGAATAGGAATAGTAATATCTACACAAATAAGAATGGGAATCCCCAGGAGATACTGAGGATAGTGGATCTCGAGGAAACGCTATGGACGGAGGCACAATTATTGATACCAAAGACCCACAGAAATGTTCAGCCTACCAACGATTGACAAACTTTGGGCACAACCAGAGTATGTTTTGTTGATGGATCTTGGAAGGAACAAGATATCTTTACTGGACAGGGGTGGTATTGCCGAAAGATAGATTCAGAGGACAAGATGATGGGGGCAATGAATCTCCGACGTAGCCTATCTCCTTTACATGCAGAATGTGAAGCGCTGATTTGGGCAATGGAGTGCATGAAGACCCTGCAGTTCTCAGATGTGGTTTTTGCTACGGATTGTTCTCAATTGGTGACGATGGTGTCCTCACCCGAAGAATGGCCAGCATTTACTACGCATATGGAGGAATTTCGCCAAAGTAAGACTTTCTTCCCTAATTTCAAGATTCGACATATTCCAAAGGCGCAAAACACAATGGCGGACAAGCTTGCTCATGGAGCAAGGACTTCACCATCAGCTATGTTATATGTTGATTCGATACCTCCGGCTTGGCTCTCCAATCCGGTGGAATCTATATAGAGTAGTTAAATGTTGTCAAAAAAAAAAAAAGACTTATAGGTGCATTTGTTGGTTGGGTCGTAATTTCTCTTTTTAGGGTTGTGTTTTTGGAGATTTCAATATGTTTGGGTATTTTAACCAGTTTCTAATATTAATCAGTTGAGAGAAAGAAAAAATATAAAACTTGACGTTAATAAAGAAATATAATTATAGTTGACAAAAAAAAGAAATATAACAAATAAAAGCAAAAGATAGTGAACCAACCAACACTTGATTTTC
Source organism: Raphanus sativus (assembly GCF_000801105.2). NCBI lineage: Eukaryota > Viridiplantae > Streptophyta > Magnoliopsida > Brassicales > Brassicaceae > Raphanus > Raphanus sativus. The sequence goes on along the minus strand of NC_079512.1, from coordinate 14,339,796 downwards.
TCTATACACGTCTCGCTTTCTCCATCTTCTACCCGTTATATAAGAGGAAAACAAAAGTGCAAAAGGTAGAATTCAACTCTTGATATTTCTCTAGACAAATCCATTCTCTCTCAGTCTTTAATTTTTCTCTAGTTTTCTCTCTCTGATGTGTCTCATCTTCGAAGTTACGACACCTAAAAGCTCATCATCTCCTTTTCCATGTAAGTTCGTCTAGGTTCGAATAATCGTGTGATCGATGAACAACATCGTCCGAGGATTAACTTGTCCCTTCATGTTCTGCATTTTCTAGGTCAGCTTCTTAAAATTCTCTCTAGTTCTACTTCTAAAGCTATTACAATCCTCCGCAGCTTTATAACATATATATTTCATCCAGTTCTGCTTAATAGAGATACTCAATTGATAGGCGAATTATTCCTTTTTGAAGTATTATTAGTTAGCCAAATTAGATAAATAGATCTATACTTCTTCTATAGATTTTTGTTAGATGTTTAATTATTTTGTTTTAATTACAGCGTGGTCTTTTTGCAAAATGTTTGTCTACAGGAGTTAGAAATCTTTGCAAAATCCTTTCATTGTTTTTTTTTTGTCAACAAAAAAAATTGATTTAAGAAGCATTTCCTTTATTTATTTATGGCTCATTTTAATAAATACGTATACTTTTAAAAAATAAATTTCAGAATACTATCTTTGGGAGGACTTAAACCAGCAGAAAACTTATTAAGAAGGAAAGAAAACAAAATGCCACAAGAATTATCGAGAGGATTAAAGGGTTTGGTGTCCACAAGCAATGGAGATTATGAGCTTGCTCAACGAAAAGCTGAAGAAACAGGTCTGTCTCATCATTGTTTTTGTATAAACTATTTTGATTATAAATATGAAGATAAATCAGATAAAGAAAAAAGTTGCAGATGGACCATGTGTAATTTGCTTTGAGATTCAAAAAAATTACGTTGGGTTTGAATTAGAGAAAGTCGTTTTAGAAAATGCTTTATGAAATGGCTTTCATTAGAGGGTCACCCACCACAAGCTTTTAATTATTACTTTATGTTTGGTAGATTGATAGACATATACGTAATGCAACACGTTATAACTAATTACCATGGATATACTATTCTGATCATACATTTCTACAAAAAAAAGTTATAATTTTCCAAATCATTATTCTTCTTTATAGTTGTTTTCTTCGTCGACTCTACATATCAATTCCGAGTCAACCATTTGAATTTAAAAGCTCCAAGCAAAAATTTGTTTTAGGTATATTATCCTTTATCATTTAGAAACAAGAATGATATTTTGGTATATTGAGTTCATGACATAGAGGCCTTTAACCACCCGGCCTAATAAGATACTTAACCAAAATATTGGCCTATTAATATGTTGGCCATTTTTTTTAAAAAAAAAAAGAATAATAAAAATGTATTTGGTATCTTGAATGGTCACATTCCAAAAGCTAAGAGAAGGTACGAAGCGGTGGAATGGCTGCGACAGATGGACCAAGGCGCGGCGGCGACACTGCCGGAAAAACCGTCGGAGGAAGAGTTCAGCCTCTCCCTCCGCAATGGCCTCATTCTATGCAACGTACTCAACAAAGTCAACCCCGGTTCGGTTCTCAAGGTCCAATACCAAAATGCAACGATCAAGGATTGCTATCTTCAAACACATTAGATTAATTTCTGACTTTCTCGTGATTTTAATTGTCGAGCTTTTAGGTGGTGGAAAATCCTGTCACATTGGCGATTCAGTATGCGGAAGGAGCGGCTCAATCGGCAATACAATATTTTGAGAACATGAGGAACTTTCTTAAAGCTGTAGAAGATATGCAACTTTTGACATTTGGAGCTTCTGATCTTGAAAAGGTTGAGTGTTTCTTTTGGGACTCGTCCATTTTGTAACATGTTTTATGATATAAAATGCTTTTTTTTTTCTTTTGTTGGTTATTGTTGCTGCAGGGAGGTTCATCGAACAAAGTAGTAGATTGCATTTTGTGCTTAAAAGGGTTTTACGAGTGGAAACAAGCAGGTGGAGTTGGAGTGTGGAGGTATGGAGGGACTGTGAGGATAGTCTCTTTACATCCAAAAGTCTCTTCGACGAGTTTGTGTCTTCGTAGCGAAAGCAACACCGATGAGTCTGTGTCTTTGGACGAATCCGAGTCTTCTCAGTATGACCAGCTTCTTGATTTTCTTCACCTCTCTAACGAGATTGCAACTGAGGAATCTGAAACAGCAGTCTCCCTAGCCTTTCTTTTCGATCATTTCGCGCATCAGCTTCTAAATGCTTACCTCAAGGAGAGTGATGGGATCAACGATCTACCTTTAAATGAAATGGTATATGACGTTTTATCAAGATTTTTAAAATATGCTATTTATTTCAATTTCTTAGATTTTTTTTGGTTTCCTTTTGTTAGGTGATCGATACCTTGCTCAACAGGGTAGTCAAGGATTTCTCTGCAATACTTGTTTCTCAAGCGACTAAGGTCTGCATCAGATTATAATTATTTTTTTAATGTTGACACATTTCTACAGGGTTCATAGTTAGTTTCTGGCATCTTTACTTTGCAGCTGGGTTCGTTTCTAAGGAAGATATTGAAATGTGACAACCGAAATCTATCAAGAACAGAGTTTTTAGAAGCAGTCTTCACATATTTTCGGCACAGAAAATATTTGGTGTCAAAGGAGTTTTCAAAGTTTTGTAAGTGTGGTGGAAAGCCTGAGATTATCGGATCAAGCGTCCCAGAGTTTTCTCCTATTCATGCAGAAGCTATTGGTCTTCAACAGAAAGAGCTGGAGGTAATGATTTTTAATTTTCTAGTGATGTAAAGACCAACGGAAATCTCATATCTTTGTTTGCATTCATGTTTTTCGGGATGTAATAATTTTTTTAATCCCACTGACTCATGTAGCATGTAAAATCAAATTACATGGAAACAAGATGCCAAGTTGAACAAATGCAGTCAGAATGGCATGAAGAACTTCAAAGGATAGGTTACATATATATATTTACTCTTTACCCAAATTTCATCTTCTCAGTAATTTATGATCACGTAGTAGAATCTTTATCACACTCTATGGCAGTCCATCACGTTAAGGCCATGGAAGTTACATCTTCTTCTTACCACAAGGTTCTGGAGGAAAACCGCTTACTTTACAATGAGGTCCAAGATCTTAAAGGTATCACCACCACCTATTACATCCCTTGCGTTTCATTTGTTTTCTCTTTTTTTTTTCTTTTTAGTGTGTTCTGAGTTGTGTTATCGCTGTGCTATAGGCACCATAAGAGTCTACTGCAGAGTCAGACCTTTCTTACAAGGAACAAAAGATATGCAATCAACCGTGGATTATATTGGAGAAAATGGCAATATTATGATTGTCAATCCTTTTAAGCAGGAAAAAGATGCAAGGAAAATATTTGCCTTCAACAAAGTTTTTGGACAGAACGTCTCACAAGGTATACTATTTTCATGATGCTTTCTTGTCTATCATACTGATCAATCGTTGTTTACTTTCCAGAGCAAATATACATTGACACTCAACCGGTAATAAGGTCTGTCCTTGATGGATTCAATGTTTGCATCTTCGCGTATGGACAAACTGGTTCAGGGAAAACATATACAATGGTATCATCTCTTCTTATTTTTTTTCTGCTGGCCCATACATTGTCAGGGATGTCTTATCTACATTTTCGCTATCGTCCCTTGCAGAGTGGGCCAGATCTGATGACTGAGACAACTTGGGGCGTGAACTACAGAGCTCTACGTGATCTTTTCCAGCTTTCAAATGCAAGAACACATGTGATGGCTTATGAAATTGGAGTACAAATGATTGAAATATACAATGAACAAGTCAGAGATCTACTAGTCAGTGATGGTTCTTCCAGAAGATATCCTTTCATATAGTTCAAAAATGAAGAGTTCTGTTGAATTGTCTAACAGACTCTCTACGAGTTTTTTTTTTGTTTTTTCTTAACTAGTTTCTCACGTTAGACATACGCAATAACTCTCAACTCAATGGACTTAATGTACCTGACGCAAGCCTGGTTCCGGTTTCTAGTACTCGAGATGTTCTTGATTTGATGAGGATTGGCCAAAAGAACCGTGCAGTGGGCGCCACTGCTCTTAATGAGAGAAGCAGCCGTTCTCACAGGTATCGAACTCTGAACTTTTTCCTATGATCATGGTAACGGTCGTTGAACTGGTGTATAAATCCCGCTGCAGTGTCTTGACCGTTCACGTCCAAGGAAAAGAGTTAACCACAGGATCCATTTTAAGAGGGTGCCTTCATCTAGTGGATTTGGCTGGAAGTGAAAGAGTAGAGAAGTCAGAAGCTGTGGGAGAGAGACTCAAAGAAGCTCAACACATAAACAAATCGTTGTCTGCACTGGGAGATGTCATTTCAGCACTTGCACAAAAGAGTTCACACGTTCCCTACAGAAACAGCAAGCTTACACAAGTTCTACAGGATTCCTTAGGTAAAAACACTTATAATACAAGAGACTGTTTTCTTCATTTTGTAGTTTCATTTCTCATGTTATATATTACGAACTTTACGTGCAGGTGGGCAAGCCAAAACTTTAATGTTTGTGCATATTAACCCTGAAGTTGACGCGGTAGGAGAGACTATAAGCACCCTTAAGTTTGCTCAAAGGGTTGCGTCCATTGAACTTGGAGCAGCTCGTTCAAACAAGGAAACTGGCGAAATTCGTGATCTTAAAGATGAGGTCTCGATAGCACCTGGTTCATTCTCGTTGCACTTATAGTAACTTTATATGTTTTAAAACACTCTTTCTTTACACATTTGTAGATATCAAGCCTCAAATCAGCACTGGAGAAGAAAGAAGCAGAGCTTGAACAAGTGCGAGCCGGTAGCATCCGGGCCACAACTGAATGTCAGAAAGCAAGAGCAGTTTCTCCTTTTTATATCCCAAGAACAAAGGCTGAAGCAAGTCAACAGCCAAATGAAAGTATGAGAAACTACGAGGTAAAACTCTCACTCAGACTGATTTGTTAGGGTATCTCCATCCTCACTCCATAATTTATTCCGTTTATAGAGTAAATGGAGTGAGAAATGGAGTAGTGAACAAAAAATAAAAGCATTTATTTTCCACTACTCAATTTTCCACTCCATTTACTTTATAAATAGAATAAACTATAGAGTGGGGATGGAGATGTTTTAAAGTTGGTTAAAGAGACTGATCTAATCAGTTCGGTGAACTTTGATATACAGACAAGAAGTTGCTCAACTGGCAAGCAGAGAAAGGCAGGGTTTACATCGGCAATAAGAAACAGAGAAGCAAGCCCAAAGATGCCAAATTTAGCAGAAGAGAGGTTAGATCCGAGATCACCATCTCCTACGAGTAGGAGGTCATTATCTACAGATAGAGGATCTTCCATCAAAAGTAGGAACAAGCCAGAGGTTACTCAGAACCTTCCGGTTTCAAGAACACCTTTTCCAGCTAGAGTACCGGTAGCCAAATCCTTTGCAACTGTTCCATTAAACCCATCAGGAGAAAACAGGGTTCGTATAGATAACACATCAGAGATACACAGTCATCAAAAGTTAAGCGCTAGAAAACTCTTCCCTGAGATTGATGAGCAACATATGAGGCATGCACTAAACATACGTCAAGGTGGTGCTAAGAAGACCAAAGCAGAGAGCATTAAAGCCAAGGGTAAGCAGCCATTGCCAGCTAGGTTTCAGAAACTTGATGTTGGGATCAGTTTACGTTCTGAGGCAGATTCTCATGTAACGACTGGAAGTTATCAGACCCAAAAGGGGAACAACCGCAATGTGATGCACTCAAGATTCCAAAATTTTGACGTTGGCATCAGCTTGTTCTCTGATCTCTGTACCGGTGACAAATCAGAGTCAACAACACTCAAGAGTGATTCCTCAGAGACGGACAACGAGCATGTACGCGTTGAACCACCTTTGAGATTGAACAACTTACATAGAAACTTCACCAGAAACTCCAAGAACCACAAACAAAGGTTACTATAAAACTCCACAAGATCTTTTCATTACGTACAATCACAACAACTGTTGACTTCGTTTCGTTATACCATGCAGGACGATCTATGCTCACGAGGACACCTCAGGCTTGAATAAACTGGACGACAAGCCTTCAAACGGTAATAGTAATACTAATATATCTATGCCTGAGTTCAGGAGAACTCGTTCAACGAATCACGGAAGGTTTCCGTAGAAATGTTCCAAGCTTGTCTCATAAATCCATATCACACATTATATTATGACAGACACAGTTCGACGTTGAGTTTTTTTTTTCTTCCGGGTTTTTTCGTGTCTTTCACTCCATAGTTGTGGTTGCAGATTGAACCATACTTATCATATGAACGAGTGTCCTATGTCGCAAGTATATTTGTTCTACGAAAGGCTGTTTACCTTTTACATTTTTCATTGCATTTGATTTAAGCTTTAATCAATGGGTTATTAGATAATATTTGCACTCTCTTAACTAGATTTGGAACATTACAACAGATCATTATATACTTTTAAACCTGCAAATAGTTCGCTAGGAAATTTCCTCATAACTGTTTTTGTCACATAGGACTCATCGTATTCAATACATTATACATATCTAAGTAAACCTTACAGGCAAATTATAATATTAAAAGATGTTAATGCTTATGGTGCTGTGTGTAAATGTAGTCTAAGTGAGCTTCCGTTATCATCCTTCTCCTCCGGCATTCTTCGTCTCCATCTCCGCAATATTCCATCCCCATCAATTTCTATTATTAGAAAACAAAACTAACGGATTAATCATATATATCATCGCAGGCTTCATATAATCTACAATTTACTTTAAATTATATATGTTCGATAACTCTATTATTTTAAATTATCGTATCTTGTTTATTATAACTAGGAGAAAATAATACACCACATATTTTCTCTCTTTTTTTTTCTTTTGTGAAGCATAAAAAATAAAAGAATTAAATCACATGCAGATATTAAATATAAATTTCATTTTGAATCCTAATTTTGAATTTTTTTATTATGGGAGGTGATATGGGGTTAGGCCCGACTAATCTCTCGAGGCTGGGATTGGTAATATCAATATATGTAATGTAAAATATAGGCAATATCTTTTTAAAAACTGCAAACGTTTTCTTGGCATGCATCTGAAAATAGTTGTAAATATTTTAGGGTAGTTTAGGTGGTTTTTATAAGGTGTAGCAAAATAGAAAGAAGGAAAATATAGTTTCTATAAGGTTGATATGGGGAGTCCTTACAAAAAAAGGGAGAACGGCTACGGCTATGATATTGTATTGTAATCGATAACAAAATGAAGATATGGGGAAAAAAATAGATATACTTACTTCAACCGGGTCGTGTTCTACTGGTATAGCTGAAACTAATGGATTCAGCTCTGGATCCTCTTGTCCTAAATAAAAGAATAAGATTTAGCGTTGATGAAGATTATATATCTATTATTTGATAATAGGTGTGTTCAAAGTTATTGACGAACTTGTGGAAGAAAGTAGTAAGATGAAGAAGAGAACACACAGTGTGAGGCACAGGGTGTGCTTCATGTTCTTGGCTGAGAGAGAGAGAGAGAGAGAGAGAGAGAGAGAGAGAGAGAGAGAGAGAGAGAGAGAGAGAGAGAGAAGCTTTGTGAATTGTGATCCATAGGTATATATTACTAGATATTTGCTGTGCACAATTTGATCCCAAAAAAAAAATTTGATGTGCACAAAAAAAAGTATATACTAAATATTTTTTTATATACTAAATATTTTCCCAAAAAGAAAGTTTATACTAGATATAAGTACTTTTCTGTGCCCATACCAAGTGTAAATACATAATCCATTTCAAAAATAAATATTTTATAAAAAGGTTTTATTTTTTGTTCAAACTCTTCGTGATACCTTTAAAAGTACGATGGACAATTATAAAACAGAGAGTAACTGATCTGAGGAAATGGGATGTGTAAGTGTAACTAATTTCTTTTTTGTAACTTTTTTGTAACTAAATTTACAAAATAAGATTCCGTCGATTAAATTTAATCATATCAACCAGCAAATGTAAAATCAAACTAAAAAGCAAGATTGTTTTTTTTTTCAATTAGAGAAAAAATATTTTGTTTAAAAATATATATTTTGTTTTGCCACCTATTTGTATAGTTACAAAATGTAGAAAAACTTCTCCATAAAAACGACTTTTTTATCAAACATAAAAACGACTTATTTACCGTTGTTACAAAAAAAATTGGTTTGTTTTATTATTTTATACACAGATCACATAGTGTGAGATTAAATAATGCTAAAAATAAATATGATTGATATAAAATATTCGAGTACAAATGCAAATGAAGGGGGACAAGGAAATTTTTGTAATATGGCGAGGGCAATATTCCACTATATAATTGAGAATGTGTGGTCCAACCAAAGTCTTACAAACTATATGATGAAGTGTCGCCTGCTTTGTCAGAGTTTCCAATCTAAGTCAACGGTTCTAACATTGTTTGACAGTTGTTTTCCATCTTTCCATTCTCTTTACATTTTCTTTTCTCAGATTTTTTTTTTTGACGTCTGGATCGATTATTATCGATTAACTATGCTATTACAATGATGAGAATTATGCTATTACAATGATGAGAATATTACAAAGACGATTATACAGCCGACAATTCTACCATCTTGTGAGAATACACGCCTGACTGCACCTCTCCGAACCATCCTATGAGATCTATGTTCGATGGTACGCCATACACCAAGCTGAAGATCTCCTGTAACCGTTTCTCGATAAGCTGCATAATTTGGTATTTTCTGGGGTTTGAACCCCAAACCTCCGGATGTAGAAGCATTACATGAACCCTTAGTCAAACCATTGGACCAAGGGAGCTTCCACATGTTCCTTTTTATGTTATGTAAATATCATTTCGAAAAATGAGCAAAGGGTTTTACAAAGAGTTTGTGACAATTTGCAGAACCTAAACAATTGTTTCCACAGCAAAAAGTTAAAAACATAGAAGCAAACTACAACCAGTAACACTTTAACCTTTTGCTTGTAAAAATCCATTTAAAAAGTTGGAGATAAAGATTGATACTGGAATACAATTCCAATAAACACACGACTGTAAACAACACAATAGCGAAAAGAAAAATCGACGATACTCTTGAATACGGACCAGATCTCTCGACAACGTTTAATAGCACGAACCCTAATCTTCCGATGACACATTTGAACACGAACCCTACTCTCCCGACGACACCCAAAGGTACGAACCCAACGAAGACCGACGACGTTAATCATATACATTCCATGCTTTTAATCATACTCAAGCCTAACGCTCTCTTAATCGTTACCTCCGAAGTGATCCAATCTCAGATTCTTCTTGGAGACCTTACTGCAGAATAATCTGAGTGAGAGACAAAACGATTCTGTGAGTAGAGATCGACAGATATGTGAACAAGAAAAATGAAGAAAGGATAGAACAAATAGTTTACTGTTGACCTTTCAGATCCTCATACAATCTGCTGAGAGAACAAAAAGAGATTATAGAAGAAGAAAGAAAGAACAAAGAGACATAGAGGTGTAGAAGAAGAGTGTGGAGGAGAAGATTCTTGACCATTAGATTACATTTGATTAATGGTCAATAATTGTTATTCTTTATTTAAAAGATCAACCAATGAAAAAGAAAGATGGAGATAGACAAAGTAATGATTGTTAGCCACTAGATCAAATTCAATCAATGGTCCTAAATAATAATAAAACTAGATTTTGATCCGCGATTTTAAAGCGAAGGTTTTTCTATGGATAGTAAGTAAAATTTGTGAATTAATATTTTAAAATTATTGTATATTATTATGTTACAAAGTCATATTATATTAAAAAGAAAATTGTTTAAAATTATATAATTTATGAATTAGTTTATTTAATATTTTGTATATATATATATACTTTTACGTAATTTTTCTTATGCTTGGACATTTTACCGGACCCAGAAAATCAAATCGAAATCAACCTGAAAATAGAAGTGTAATTTGAGTATGCGTCCATGATGGCATACATATTAGATTTATTTTGGATCCGCATGTCTATGATCAATCCAAGTCCTACCCGAAACTCAATCAGATACCTAAAGTACATGTTTTTGTGTATATTAGATATATTGGGTATTTCATATAATTTTTGGTATTACATATACTTTTTTAAGTTATGGTTCGTGTTTACTATTATAGTTTTGGGTGAAGCTCCAATATTCATAGATCTTATTCTATAAAATGTCCAAGCATAAGAGAAATTAAGTTATGGTTCGTGATCAGGACATATTCGATGGTGGGGCACGAGTATCGGTACGCGTGACCGAGAAGGCGGACCGAGCTCGTCTGTAGATATCGCTAGAGCGGAATGCGCTCGTTCGCTCGCTAGAGCATTCTTCCCAAGGGGAAGGTTTTTGTTTTTGGTTACAGCTGGACCGGTCAAGGCTGCCTACACACCTCAGGGGGAGGATCAAGCCATTCATAGTTCTTGTTTTCACGAGTAAAAGTGGCTGGGGGAAGCGCATTACTCATTTTTTGTGCGAGTAAAAGTGACTGTGAATTGCATTTACTCGGGTTTTTTTTTGGGGGGGGGACGTGGTCACGGATCGTTCACTCGGGGAAGAATTTGTTTTCTTTAGGAGTGGAAACGTCGGAGGTGCATGGAGTTCGAAGCCCGCGGAACCGCTTCTCTTGTGGATGTTTCGAGTCAGTAGACGCCATGTTTAATGACTTGGGTGATCTTGTATAGTCCCTCCCAATTGGCTCCTAGTTTGCCGGCCTGTCACTCTTTAGTATTTTCAAACACTTTGCGTAGAACAAGGTCGCCTAGTTTGAGAGGTCGGGATTTTACTTTCTTGTTGTAGTAACTCTCGATCTGATGTTGGTAGTTCTGGATGCGGAGTACCGCTTGGCCGCGCTTCTCCTCGATGCTATCCAAAGCGTCGAGCAACATATCTCGATTGAGCACATCGTTCACCGGTGTTTTGGAGCGTCGTAAGCTAGTAACATGACCTCAACGGGTGGCACTGCTTCGACTCCATAAGCCACCGAAAAAGGAGTGGCTTTGGTTGCTCCGCGGGGAGTCATTCTGTGGGACCATAAGAAACCATCCAACTAGTCGATCCAGCAACCCTTTTTCAAGCCGAGTCATTTCTTCAGACCGTCGATGAGGAGTGGATCGTTGTGAGGCATGTGGACGCCGCTTGTGTTGGTGCTCGAAAATGTTATTTGATGGTTGTCCTCGACTGGCGATGGCCACTTGTGCGAGGTTACGGCCTGTCGTCTATAATCCTTGACTGCTCGGACGGATTCGTCGCCGTCTATAATTCTTGACTGCTCGGACGGATTCGCCGCAGGAAAGGGATCCACCCATGATCACGTTAACCTTTGGAAGGCGACCGAAGCGTCTTGATTCGATCTGTGTTCGCAGGTCGGTGGGTTTGTCCGCAACGTTTTTGGCCGGAGTGGGGCGTTTCTTCGTCCTCTCTAGCTGTCGTCGTAAGTCAGAGTGCTTGGAACGATTGAGCTGTATCATGAGGTCGTCGATTTTAGAATTGAGGCTATTGCGTAAATCAAAATCTCGAGGGGGGGGGTTGTTTTTCCTCGACCTTTCTAGCTTTGGATGCACTGTCAGCGATTCCGAGATCCGGAGCGGCGCTCTGACCGGACGCTGTCCCGGTTGCAGCCTTGCACTTTAATATCGTTCAAAGATCGGGTTCTTCTGTTGTGATGAACATATGATCGTTCCCTCGGAAAGGCGTTGGCTCAGGTTGTTCGTCCTCCGAGGAATCGTTTCTTCGTGAGAGGATAACCTCAACTCGTCGTCGATTCTTGGATGATCCTCGTCAGTTGACGAATCATCTTTGTCTTGAGCACGGCCTCTTCTGTGTTGGCATGCGGAGCCTTTCCCTTGGATTTATGACCCTTCTTTTCCTTGTTTTTGCTCCAGCTTTTATTGCTCTTAGGTTATGGATTAGAGGGAGGTTCGATTTCCAGTTTGCCGCTGGCAACAGACGATAGAAACTGCTTGTAGAGAATGTTGCATTTGTTCGTATCGTGCGCATCAACCTTATGGTAGATGCAGTACTTGCCGGAAGTTGGGGTGTTCGGACCTGAAGGCTCGGAAGAGGTTTGGGGTTTCTGGTCGTACTCTAAGGTTGACTGATTGTATATGTTCCATCTCTTTTCCCGAACGACGACTGTGGACGCTAGGAGATCTTCCTCGTTGACAACATACTTGAAGTTACGTTTTGGTTGTTTTTCTCTCTGAATGAATGCTGCCTTGGTTCTTGTCGTTTATCAGCTGCTTCGGTCGAGTTTTGCTTCGCTGCGGCGTCCTTCGCAATGCTTTGTCGTCCGAGTATCACTCTGGTGTCTTCGGTGTCTTCTTCCATACGTATGAAGTTATGCGATCGTGCAATTGCATCTGCGAGGGATCGCGTCGGATTTTGGTAGAGATCAGACTGAAACAACGACTTCACGTGAAGGGTATTCTTTAAAGACTCAACTGCGATGCTATTGGGGAAATCTACCTTGGAGACGACGGATTTGAACTTCTCCATGAAGTCATTGAAGCTTTGGCCGTTGGCTTGGGTGATGTTCCACAGGTCGGACGCGGTGGCTTCTTCGCGAGTGAACATGATGTACTTCTTTAGGAAGGCGGTCGAAAGATCATGGAAGCTATCGACGGAGTTTTCCCGGAGTCTGGGGAATCAAGCAAAAGCTGCCCCCTCGAAACTTTCGACGAAAAGCTAGCAGAAGATGGCTCGTCGGAAAAGTTCGCTCGCCGCATCGCAATGTTGAAAGACGTGACGTGGACTGTAGAATCAGAGAGGCCGTCGAAGGTTGGCAAACGGAGCTTGTCCACTTTTCGAAGTCTAAGTCTCGTTATCTTCTGCATGAAAGGAGTCCGGAGAGATTCGGCGAGGATGCGCTCGATTTGCGGGGCGGACGTCGTCACCTGATGAATCTGAGAACTGTTATCGAGGATCGACTGCTTGAGGGCCGCGAGTTCGTTTATGGTTTGTACGTCAGGGACACCGGGAGTTTGTTCGGG
>NC_079512.1:14273462-14326641 GCF_000801105.2 Raphanus sativus | reverse complement strand
GATCTAGTTGTCGACGTCATGAGTTTTGTCTTGTACAGGTGCGGCGCCGGCTATCATGTCGGTACTGAACAGGTGTCTTTGGTACCTCGCCGTTGAGACTTCAGCGTTTGCGGCGAGGGGTGCAATGAGGGAAGCTAGGGCCGTGAGTTGGTTGTGAATTCGAGCCCCACGGTGACCGCCAACAGTTTGATCGGAAAACAGTGTTGTACTAAAAGTAGATATATTTCGATTGTGGGTTTAGTCGAAGACATTTATTCAGACCGGAAAGAGTTTGGTCGGTTACAAAAGAGGAAATAAACGATGAAAAGTGGCTGGAGCTCGGAGAGCTTTGAACGGAAAAGTACAAATGGCGAGAATACAAGAAGGTGAAAATCCTAATTCTAGCCGCCAAGTGAGTGTTTGTGATTCCAGATCTCATTCACGTTGCTTTTCCCTCTCCTTATACATTCAATCTCTCGTCGCTTCATGACCTAGTTCCCATCGTCTTCATGGGCTTTTGCTCGTTGGGCCGAATAGTCCGCTCCGTTTCTTGGGCTTTGAAGCCGCGCTTCCTCGGGCGCTGAACTATTGGCTAAAAGTGCCCTCAAGCCGAGTGGACGAAACGGATCCTCGAGCCGCCAAGCCGAGCCGATGCGACGTCGTTGATGGGCTGGGCCATCTATCTTTCGGACCTTAGGGAGGATGTAAATCCAGTCCTTACAGTCGTCACACTTCAACTACGCCTTGAGCCTTGTTCTCCGTTGTCCTCCTCCCTCTTTTATCACTGTCACACTACAGGAAATGTGGGTATTAATAGCGGCCGTTAAAAGCTATTAGTCCTGTACCATAGCTTTTCCTTAAACACTCTCACATCGCCCGTTATAATAGGTCCGACACTTTCTATAGCGGATCTTTCGTATGCTATAGTTAAGTAAACAACGATATCATCGTTTTCTATGCAATTGTTAAATCTTATAATAACATGTTATAATTGTTATTAATACTCATTAATCTGAAGTTACCTATAGCAATTTGTTATACAAAGATAGCAAATGTTTCGTGTTATTAAATCGTTTTATATATATATATATATATAATTATAAATTGATTTTATATTTTTAAAATGGATTATTTATTTCAAATTTTTGTAATTTTTAAAATTACTCATATTAAAAAAGGCCAGCGTAATATATTTCCTTGTTTAAACAAACCATCAACACTACAAAATGAAATATTATCAATCTACCACTAAAAACCCTTCACAATCATCCCTAACATAAAGACTATCATCATCAGAAGCTTCACCACACAGATCATCTACTTCTTGGACATGTAAAGCTGCAGCACCTAAAACCTCTTCTGTTTCCAACTCATGGTAGCCTCTAGGTGGTGCTCTCATAACAACATACCAATTAGAATTTTCATCTTTCCTAGAGTAGAAAACATGTTTTGCTTGAGAGAGCAGAATGAACGGATCTTTCAAATAATCTGCATGGTTCATATGAAAGTTAACGAGAGTGAAGCCATCTTCTTCCTTCACACTATTCCCTGTGTTAGCCCAATTGCATCCGAACAGCGGTACTTTGAACATGTGATAGTCCAGCAGTAAAATCTCCTTTATAACTCCATAATATGTAAGCATATCAGCAACTTGTCTCATATCTCGAGCACTTGATCTACACATGCTAAATGCTTCATAACTTACTCCACTGTTTTGAGTCTTCCGCTTAACCGCATCCGTATGAAACCGCTGGCCCTTAATAATAAACCCTTTATGTGCTAAAGCAGCATTTCTTGGTCCGAATGCCAACCACCTCAACTCCTTAGAATGACTATTTGTTGAGTCTGACTGAATCTGCGAAGACAACATGTTCATCAATCCAACAATCCAACAATCTAACAACGTGTTCATCATCAAGCTAAGAGCTAAGCAGTATTGTCAATCTAACAATCTAACAACGTGTTCCTCCAACAATCTCGACATGTTCATCAATCCAGCAAGATGTATAAAATATTATAGAAGAAAAGGAGTTGGAGTTGAAAACCTTTTTTTTAACCCATTCTGCAAACTGCTCAGTATGGTGTTTCCACAGCAGAGTTTCATTTCTAGCACATCGAGCATCATTAGCTTGTAATTCTTCTAAATGCATCCTGATTTGACATTAAGCAACTGGTTTGAACAACAAATTATAATTAAAAGTAGATGAAACAGAAAGGGTAACCTCTTACTCAACATAGGGATCCATAGATGCCATGTTCATTAGCACATAGCGATGAACAATGTCTCTATCTTTATCTGAAAGGGTGACCTCTACTCCCTTCTGCAGAGGTCGACCTTCAACCACGACTCTATCAGCCTCAATATCTTCATTACGATTAACTGGTTCTTGAACTTGTACTGAATCTTGAAGGAACTCTAAACAAAATGCAACACGTTCTCCAGCTAAATACCCCTCAACCATACATGCTTCTGGCCTTGCATAATTCTTAACAAAGGCCTTTAGTGTTTTCATGTACCTATAACTCAGTCAAGCAATATTAATATTAGTCAAACATCATTGCAAGAAATACATTAATCGAAGCAAATGAGTACATCAAACCTTTCAAATGGATACATCCAGCGGAAGTGAACTGGTTGATATATGGTGTTTTTCACATCATTGTATATAGGTTTTCATTTTTTTCAAGTCACTAATTCGTGTCAGTCTAGTCCTTTTTGACCTTTTACAGGTCTGGAGTTAGTAGAAGAGAGAAGAGAAGGTGCCTGATGAAAAGATGTCCTTTTGGAGCAATCCTTCGGAGAACACTCAAGTAGAACAGTCCTGAGACTGTTCTCTCTCAAGCGGAACAAGCAGACGGAGTGATCCGGAGATTGTCCCCGACGAATATGGAAACTCTTTATTTCGGGAATTAAAGCCCTGTTGCCCTAATCTCTTTTTTTCTGATTGGCGCCTCCATATAAAACGTCATCTATCTTTTTACTATTTTCTTACGCTAGTTTTTACAAGAGAACACTGTGATTTGCGATCTGCAACTTGTGAGGGAGAAGAATCCATCCTCTCATAGAGAAGATCATCTGAACCCTATTGTTTTCTACTCTGTTCTTATGCAATTTTATTCAGGATTTATGTCTTTGATTCCTTGCATCATGATCGAGTAGTAGCCTTGCTCGCCTAGGGTTTTTAGGGTGTTGAGACATGAGCTAAACATAGATAAGCGATCCATAACTGTTCTTCATTCATACTGTTCTTACTGCTTTCATTAACCTGATCACTTGATGTTAGATCACTAGTTCATCACCTAGTTAACCGCTTAGGAGATAACTTGACATGTATTGAATGAGCTTAGTATCCCTAATCAGCGAAAGTAGATATTAGGGTGGTAAGTGAACTGATCGGACCTGTTCTCTAAAGCTTGCAATCGATCCTCATCCCAACGACAGTTAGGTGGTGAGATCGATCTGCAAAGCGATCACTGCCACGACAGTGGAGTGTTCCAGCTGAGTGATCCGAGTTCTAGAAAGCACTTCATCGCGCTTGAATAATTGTTTGGCTCCAATTCAACACCCAATGAAATACCCTAGGCTAGCTCTTGTTTAATTGAATCAATCTCGTGTTTTATTTGCTTGTTAACTATCGTCACTTTATAACCAAATCCATATCTTCATCTTAGCTTGATTTCGAAACTTATAGAACTAGAGTGTAGACTGGTCCTCTGGATTTGAATCTCAAGTACTACAATTGCAACTGTTAACTTGGCAGTAGCAAGGATTCATTTTTAGTGTATCAAGTTTTGGCGCCGTTGCGACGGGGACCAGATTTTTTACCTCTAATTTTCGGTTTCATATCTAGTCTAAGATATCTAACTCGTGTTTATTTCTTTGTTTCAGCTGATGATCCAGGTGCATGACCAGTAGACATACTCGGAGCAACGCACAAGGACCATTGCATCAGCTTACCAACGAGGAACTAGCGAGATTGGAACGACAGAACCGTCAACAGCCGAGATCAACGAACACCAACATGGGTGATCACCAAGATGATCTCACTGCTGCGTTTGCACTCATGCAACAGCAGATGCAGCAGATGCAGCAAACGATCCAAGCGCAGCAAGCTGCTGCCGAGCAAGCTGCTCTGAATGCTGCGAACCAGCAGAACCAACAGGAGGAAGTTGTCCAGATCGGCCAGAGAAACTTACTGCGCAATCTGCCTGCTACGCGATCTGCCATCAACCCTCCACCGTGCACTAGGCAAGACTTCGAGATCAAGCCAGCCTTGATAAGTCTAGTGCAAAGGAAGATCTTCAATGGACTTCCTGCTGAGATACCGATGGACCACATCGAGCACTTTGAGAAGATGTGTGGTTTCACTAAAGCGAATGGAGTACCACCCGATTACATCAAGTGTACTCTGTTCCCTTTCTCTCTTGATGGGAAAGCTGCTCGCTGGCTTGATTCCCTACCCACGGGATCACTCACCACTTGGGAACAAGTCCGAGAGGCCTTCTTAAGCCACTTCTACACGAAATCGAAGACGGCAGCTCTGAGACAGAAGATCGTGACCTTCAAACAGTTGGTGGACGAGCCGTTCTGCGATGCATGGGAGCGATTCAACGTCTACCGCAGAGAGTGCCCGCATCACGGTTTTGAGGAAGACTATCTGCTGGGAGTGTTCTACGATGGAGTAGGCTGGGAGTACAGGAACGCTTTGAACTCAGCCAGTAAGGGAGATTTCATGACCCAGTCCACTCAAGGTGCCTTCGAGTTGATTGAGAACATGGCCTCAAGCTCAGCTGATAATAACCGCGAGACTGATCGCACTCAGAAGGTGAAAAGCATCGATAACAGCAAGATTGATGAGCTCTCTGCCAAGGTCGATCAGCTGATTAAGAGCAACCAGAACCAGGTCTTCATCATGGAAGAATCCCCTCAGGATAAAGCAACCGCGGAAGGCACATCAGAGGCAGATCAGTCAGCTGAGGATCAGCATGAAGTGAGCTATGTGAATGGGCAAGGATGGCAGTTCAAGAACTATCACCCGAACCCTAACGTGAGGAACAATCCCCACCTGTTCAATGCCCCTAAACCAGACGATAAAGCTCAAGGAAATCAGGGTCAGAACAGTGGATACCAAAGGCCTTATGGCAATCAGGGAAGAACCTTTGTCCTCAACCCAGCTCAGAATGCCCAGTTCCACAGCCAGAAACAGCCGGTTAATCAGCAGGCTGCACAACCGGCTCAGACTGCTCCGCATGATGACATGAAGAGCCTCGCCAATATGATGAGCCAACTGCTCCAAGGACAGCAGATCCAAGGGAAAGCACTGAACCAGGTCACAAACGACATCAACACCAGGATGAATCATATGTTCAATGACCTGAGTGTCAAGTATGACAATGTCTCAAGCCATATGAGACAGATGGATATTCAGATTGCTCAGACTGCTGAGAGTGTGAAGAGACAGCAAGGAACTCTCCCTGGAAAAACAGACAAGAACCCCAAGGAGTGCAATGCAGTAGGTCTAAGGAGTGGAAAGCAACTGCCTGATCTGGACCCCAGGAGATTCACATCGGCTGAGAAAGGGAAGCAGAAGGAGTCGGATCAGCCACCTAAAGCTGTACCCACAGATGAGGAAGAGGCAGAACAACCTACTGAGACTGTTCCGACTGAAGCAGAGCGACCCGCTGGGGTTGTTCCACCGACTGCAGCACCTTCTTCTGCTCGTCAGTATGTACCAAAAGTACCTTACCCTGTTCCAGCTAAGGCTACACGCAAGGATAAGGAAGAGATGAAGTGCAGGAAGATGCTGGAAGACCTAACTGTCAAACTCCCTCTAATGAGTGCGATCCAGATGATACCATCCATGCGTAGCTTTGTGAAGGGACTGATCTCTGGGAAGATATCTGATGACAGCGAGTTCATGATTGTCTCTAAGGAGTGCAGTGCGGTGCTCCAGAACAGAAGGATCAAGAAGCTGGGTGATCCGGGAAAATTTGTCCTCTCGGTTCAGATTGGGAGAACAGTCTTCTCATGCTCACTGGTCGATCTAGGGTCAAGCATAAACCTCATGCCATATACTGTGGCTAAGCGCCTTGGATACACGGACTTCAAGCCTACCAGGATGTCCCTAGTGTTTGCTGATCGATCTGTGAAGTCTCCAGTTGGAATCCTCGAAGATCTTCAAGTTCTGGTTGGGAACACACTTGTTCCTGCCGATTTCGTTGTTCTGGAAGTCGAGGAAGATTCAAATGATCCCCTGATCCTAGGCAGACCATTCCTCTGCACTGTTGGAGCTATCATTGATGTCCGACAAGGGAAGATTGATCTCCACCTTGGAGATATTGTGATGAAGTTTGAGATGGATCAGATGCTCAAGAAGCCGATGCTGGATGGACAAACTTTCACTGTCCAAGAAGATGGTGATCCGCTAGAGCCGCATGAGGGAATGATCGAGGAGATTCTCACCGAGGATCCACTTGAACTCGCCTTAGTCAGAGCTGAAGCCGAGCAGAGCTTAGAGAGTGTTGATGCTGATGCCTATGCCAAATTCCTGGATTCAGCCAGGAGTATTGAAAGGATGGTGGCGAATCTAAGTCTGGGGGAGAACAGTGAGTCCAGCAGATCGGCTGGAACAACCGCGCCTCAGAACCCGTCTGTTCCGGCAGCTCAGACCGATGACTCATGGAGCGAGCTGAAAGCTCCAAAGGTAGAGCTCAAATCCCTTCCCAAGGGACTCAGGTATGCATTTCTTGGACCCAACTCTACATATCCTGTCATTGTGAATGCTGACCTGAACAATGCCGAGACTGCTCTGCTTTTGTGTGAACTGAGAAAATATCGTAAGGCATTGGGTTATTCTCTAGCTGACATACCTGGCATTTCACCTGATCTGTGCATGCATAGAATACACCTGGAAGATGAATCGATGACTTCTGTAGAACATCAGAGGAGGTTAAACCCAAATCTAAAAGATGTTGTAAAGAAAGAGATAATGAAACTTCTAGAAGCAGGTGTGATCTATGCGATCTCTGATAGTAAGTGGGTTAGTCCTGTGCATGTAGTACCTAAGAAAGGTGGGATCACTGTGATAACCAATGAAAAGAATGAATTGATCCCCACTAGAACAGTTACTGGTCATCGCATGTGCATTGATTTTCGTAAGTTGAATGCTGCGACTCGTAAGGATCACTTCCCACTTCCTTTTATTGATCAAATGCTTGAGAGATTGGCTAACCACCCTTACTATTGCTTTTTAGATGGTTATTCAGGTTTCTTTCAGATTCCCATCCACCCAGACGATCAGGAGAAGACGACGTTCACATGCCCTTATGGAACATATGCATACAGGAGGATGCCCTTCGGCTTGTGCAATGCTCCAGCGACCTTCCAGCGATGCATGATGTCGATTTTTACTGATCTGATCGAAGACATAATGGAGGTTTTCATGGACGATTTCAGCGTCTATGGAAGCTCCTTTCATGTCTGTTTGTCAAACTTGTGCAGGGTGCTGAAGCGATGCGAGGAGAAGCATCTGGTGCTGAACTGGGAGAAATGCCACTTCATGGTCAGAGATGGGATTGTTCTGGGACACAAGATATCAGAGAAAGGCATTGAGGTGGACAAGGCAAAGATCGAGGTCATGATGAGTCTGCAACCACCAACTTCAGTGAAGGGAATCAGGAGTTTCTTGGGACACGCTGGTTTCTATAGGAGGTTCATCCAGGACTTCTCTAAGATCGCGAGACCACTCACTCGGTTGCTCTGCAAAGAAGCTCAGTTTGCCTTTGACAGCGACTGCTTAGCCGCATTCCACACGATCAAGGGGGCTCTAGTGAGTGCACCAGTGGTCCAACCTCCAGACTGGGATCTCCCTTTTGAGATCATGACAGATGCAAGTGATTTTGCAGTGGGAGCAGTCCTTGGACAGCGTAAAGACAAGAAGCTTCACGTGATATACTATGCAAGCAGAACCTTAGATGAAGCTCAGTGCCGATACGCAACCACAGAGAAGGAGCTCCTTGCCATCGTGTTCGCTTTTGAGAAGTTCAGATCCTATCTGGTTGGATCAAAGGTGATTGTGCACACAGACCACGCGGCTCTCAAGTACCTACTCACGAAGAAGGATGCTAAACCGCGGCTCTTAAGATGGATTCTCTTGCTCCAAGAGTTTGATCTGGAGATAAGAGACAAGAAGGGGGTTGATAATGGAGTAGCAGATCATCTCTCCAGGATGAAAGTGTCAGATGAGACAGTTCTTGATGAGGAACAACCGATGGAGTACGTCAATGCGATTGGTCTGCGCAACATGGAACAGTCGTCACCTGTCATCAAGGACTGTTCCCGCGTAGAAGGAGCATTCGTTGCAGTGATCCAGAAGGAGTACCCGAACCTTCCATGGTTTGCTGAGATTGCCAACTTCTTGGCAGCTGAGAAAGAGCCTTTGAGGTTCACTGGGAATGAGAAGAGGAAATTTCTAAGGGAAGCAAGGCACTACTTCTGGGATGAGCCGTATCTATATCGGCAAGGCAAAGATGGGATCTTCAGGAGGTGTGTTCCAGAGGCTGATATTCCAGGGATCCTTCACCACTGTCACGGTTCCTCTTATGCTGGTCACTTTGCCACCTTCAAGACAGTTTCCAAGATCCTCCAAGCCGGTTTCTGGTGGCCCACTATGTTCAGAGATGCTCACGCTTTCATATCACGATGCAATTCATGCCAAAGGATGGGGAGTATAAGCAAGAGAAACGAGATGCCTCAGAACTACATCTTGGAAGTTGAAGTGTTCGACTGCTGGGGGATCGATTTCATGGGACCATTCCCAGTCTCTCACAAGAATGAGTACATCTTGGTTGCTGTGGACTATGTCTCCAAGTGGGTAGAAGCGATTGCTAGTCCAACCAATGATGCGCGAGTTGTAACCAAGATGTTCACCTCCATCATCTTTCCAAGATTTGGAGTGCCTAGAGTGGTTATAAGCGATGGTGGAACTCACTTTATCAACAAGTTGTTCCAAGGATTGCTGAGCAAGAATGGTGTGAAACACAAGGTTGCAACCGCCTATCATCCCCAAACAAGTGGTCAAGTGGAAGTTTCCAACAGAGAGATCAAGAACATCCTGCAGAAGACTGTCAACACCACCCGCAAGGACTGGTCCCTTAAGCTTGACGATGCTCTCTGGGCGTACAGAACAGCCTACAAGACCCCTTTAGGGACCACTCCCTATCATCTGGTCTATGGCAAGGCGTGCCACCTACCTGTTGAGCTAGAGTACAAGGCGGCTTGGGCTGTCAAACTACTCAACTTCGACATCAAACCCGCCAAGGAGAGGCGAACCATTCAGATCCACGAGTTGGAGGAGATCAGGCATCTGGCCTATGAGAGCTCTAAGATCTACAAGGAAAAGACCAAGGCGTTCCATGACAAACGGATCATCAGCAGAAGCTTTGCTCCGAACGATCAGGTCTTACTCTTCAATTCACGGGTTAAGCTGTTCCCTGGAAAGCTTAAGTCCAGATGGTCTGGACCTTTCACCATTAAGGAGGTTCGCCCCTATGGAGCTGTTGTGTTGCTGGACACAAGAGGTGGAGAATTTGTTGTCAATGGTCAGCGTCTCAAGCCATATCTTGCTGACACAACAATCGCTGAAGGTGTAGAGATACCCTTAAGCGATCCCCCTCAAGCCTAATCGGCTCATTGAAGTCAAGCTAGTGACAGAAAACAAGCGCTTGGTGGGAGGCAACCCACTGGTGAGTGTAAATATTGTTTTCTTTTTGTCTTTATCTTTCTAGGAACTAACTTGCAGGTTGAAAAATCAAGAAAATTCGAGATCACTCCAGGAGAGCACTCCAGCGGTTGTTCCGCCGATTGTTCCCAGGTAAGTACTCGAAAAAAAAAAAAAAAAAAAAAAGAAGGGGAAGCGGTTTGGTGGACCTATTTAAGGCCCAAACACTCCACTCCCCACTTCATCTCTCTCGCCGCAAACCACCCCTTTAGAACCCTAAAATCGCGAACACACCTCCTCATCTCTCTCCATCGATTTTTGGTTCTCACCTCTTGGGTTCTCTTGAGATTGGTTTGTTTTGCAGGAATCACCTCTCCAATCAAGGTAATCGGACAAGAACTCTCCCCTCTTTGCGCATGCAAATCGCGATTTGGGAGTGATTTCTTGGATCCTCTTTTTCCTTTATGCTTTGCGATTTCATCCTAGATTGTAGCTCTTGATAGTATACTTGCTACTAGGATTGAATTCATGATTGATTTTGAATGGAAGAGGAACCGATTGTTGATTGTGATTCTTGGCCTTTGCGATTTGTACTGTTGAGATTGAGGCTTGTGTAGGTTGTCTAGTAATCGATGGACTTGGGTAAAACAAGAAGATTGGATTGTTCCATCGTTTCTAGAACAACCAACGAACTGTGCTGATATTGGGTATTGTTTTTGTTTTGCAGATGCCTCCAAAGATGAGAAACGCAAGGGCCGCCAAGAACACAGCTTCTCCAGCCGTGAGAGCTCCACCTGGTTACCCATGGCCGAACAAGACCGAGGGCGAGCCCATCGACCTCAATGATTCGATGCTCCTTGACTACAATGTTGAGGGATGGGACAAGGAGTCAGCGGCAAGATACAATCGGCTCCTTCTAGCGGAGATCTTGCCCACGCGGTTCGCGCACCAGGAGACCTTAGCCGATCTCGGCCTTGACACTGAGGTGTTCGACACGATGCAGGCTATGGGACTCATGCCTCTCTGTTTCCAAGCCCAGGTTCTCTACCCGGATTTGGTTAGGCAAGTGCTCGCGACGTGCCAGATCACTTATCTGAACCCCAATGAGCCTACATACGAGAACTGCTTCTTCTCCTTCATGGCTGATGGCAAGTTCTGCTCAATCTCTCTCAACGATCTGAACGAGCTACTCGAGATTGCAGACACGCCTAAGGGAGTTTCAGTGGAAAAGAAGTTCAAGCCGGCAGACACCTTTTGGGACCTCATTGCAGCCGGCAAGTTCACCTCTCGCAAGGCCTACCAGTCGCAGATCCGGAACCCTGCTATCCGGATCATCGCCAAGATCGTGTCCAACGTCCTGTTCGCGAAGGAGTACACCTCCAAGATCACGAATGGAGAGCTCCAGGTTCTCTACACGGGTCTTGAGGACGAGATGCGCAGAGAGAAGATCACCCCGATCCAGGAAGTCAAGACCAACCCAGGGTTCCATCTCATCTCCATGTTCGCTGAGCGCAAGGACACCTTGATTCGGACTGATGACAAGAAGGATCGTTCCGGCAGTCTGCTCACTCCCTTGTTCCAGCGCTTCAACATCAACCTCAGCTCCTACACGGTTGTCTCTGAGATGGAGTACATTGATACTCCTTACCTGATCGCATGCCACATCTTGCGCGACGAGAACACCTACAAGTTCCAAGACAAAGAAGGGAACCCTCTGTACTGCAAGCTCCCTATGCCTGGGTTCACAGACTTCTTATCTCTGGAGAACATTGTGTTCTCACTCGGTGAAGAGCACCTCTGCGATGATCCGCGAGCGCCAGTGCAGAACGATGATGATGACATGGATGATGTGGAGCATGTGCCTCCACCGGCTGATGGTGAGTATGACCTGGAGGACTTCACCGATGTGACTGATGATCACGCCTACAGACGCTGGATGGTTGAGTCCCAGAAGAAGAACAACAGCCTCATGAAGAGGATACTCAGGGCGATCACAGGCGGCTGCATTGGAGCACAGGAGGAGCGTACACCGCAGAGAACAAGGCGCCCAGGCAAGGAACAAGCGGGAACATCGACTGGAGCAGAGAGACTGCCGAGGAACAGGAGGACAGCTGGTCACTCCGGTAGCGGCGATTCAGACTGAGTCCGAAAGGACTATTTCTATCCCTTGTCTTATCCATCTGAACTATTTATTTTTCATGTTATTTGCTTCTGTTTGGTGTGTTTCAGCTTCCTCTGATTTATTTTCACAACCAGGGATGGTGTGAACTAAGTCTGGGGGAGCGATTGTACTATATTCGCTTGTGTGCTTTTTGAGTCAGTCCTTGTGTCATTTTTATGTTTTTATCGAGTCAGTTTTTAGGATCGAGTCAGTCAAAACTATTGTGGGAATCAGGACCTTATTTTGTGATGCTCTTTAACCACCTCGTGCTTTAACCTTCTTATTCAGTGACCTTAGCAGTGATGAAAGACCCACACATGGACCTGGAACACCCTGACTTATCTCATTTGACACTCCAGAAGTTCTATACCGATCAGGTTACACTGGGCAGACTTAACTCCACTTTATCTGAACCTAATCTGGACTTTAATTCTTCTTGTCATGGGCACTAGATCAGGGTAGAATGAGAACTACACTCAGGACTTCTTATCCGATTTTATCCCTCTTGCTGTTCCTGAGTGGCTAGCTCATCTTTAGCTAGTTCCCACCTTGAACCCTGACCTTTTGTTCCACCCTCATGCATTTGCTTTTCTAGTACTTTATGTGCAGATATGTGCAAAAAGGTCGGAGAGGAAAGGATCGACGCAGTTCTTACTCATCAATGCTCACACAGTGGAAGAAGGCGGAACAATCAGTGCAGACAAGAGAACAACCAGAGTGCCTGTTCCGATACCAGAGAGAACAACGAAGAAGTAAGTGGCTAGAACGGACCAGAATGAATCACCAGTGGCATCATGTACATCACTTGTTACCTCCTTACTCGTCACCCCAGCATTTTGTATTTCAATATGTATATAAAAAAAAAAAAAAAAAAAAAAAGGAAAAGTTTTTTTTTGTTTTTGCTTTGATTTACTGGTGACGAGAAGGGGAAGAATCCATGATGCATGCCACTGGGGAAGTTGAGAAAGTGATGGTGGTTTCAGTGAAGTGTTCTGAAGGGGAAGTTGAATCGCGCAGAGCAGTCCTATGATCGATCTATCGGAGAGCAGTCCGATCAGCAGAGATGAGTAAGGACTGTGGACCTCAATGGAGCCGTCCTCTCACGACCATTTTGTGCGATATCCTGCATCCGCTCTTGGTAAACCCTAAACACTCTTGAACTCCACCATAAAAGTTAGCATGTTCTATACCTAGCCCGTTCTCTCTGAGTAGAGCCTGTGACAAGAAGCTCACGCTGATCTTAATTGAACATAAGGAGTTTTGTCTCGAAAGTGTTGCCTTTTCAGGTTGAGATGTAGAGTAAGGAGCCGATCTTCGAACAGCGATCAGGGGGTTCTCAGTAAGTGTGTGTGGTCCTAATCTACAGCTTGTATGGTTCAGAGATTTGTGGTAAGAGTATGGTTGCTGAGAATAAGCGAGTTCCCACGCTTTCAAACCTTTCTCCCTGTTCTTGGTACTTGCCTTGTTCGAGGACAAACAAGGATCTAAGTCTGGGGGAATTGATATATGGTGTTTTTCACATCATTGTATATATGTTTTCATTTGTTTCAAGTCACTAATTCGTGTCAGTCTAGTCCTTTTTGACCTTTTACAGGTCTGGAGTTAGTAGAAGAGAGAAGAGAAGGTGCCTGATGAAAAGATGTCCTTTTGGAGCAATCCTGCGGAGAACACTCAAGTAGAACAGTCCCGAGACTGTTCTCTCTCAAGCGGAACAAGCAGACGGAGTGATCCGGAGATTGTTCCCGACGAATATGGAAACTCTTTATTTCGGGAATTAAAGCCCTGTTGCCCTAATCTCTTTTCTTCTGATTGGCGCCTCCATATAAAACGCCATCTATCTTTTTACTATTTTCTTACGCTAGTTTTTACAAGAGAACACTGTGATTTGCGATCTGCAACTTGTAAGGGAGAAGAATCCATCCTCTCATAGAGAAGATCATCTGAACCCTATTGTTTTCTACTCTGTTCTTATGCAATTTTATTCAGGATTTATGTCTTTGATTCTTTGCATCATGATCGAGTAGTAGCTTTGCTCGCCTAGGGTTTTTAGGGTGTTGAGACATGAGCTAAACATAGATAAGCATCCATAAATGTTCTTCATTCATACTGTTCTTACTGCTTTCATTAACCTGATCACTTGATGTTAGATCACTAGTTCATCACCTAGTTAACCGCTTAGGAGATAACTTGACATGTATTGAATGAGCTTAGTATCCCTAATCAGCGAAAGTAGATATTAGGGTGGTAAGTGAACTGATCGGACCTGTTCTCTAAAGCTTGCAATCGATCCTCATCCCAACGACAGTTAGGTGGTGAGATCGATCTGCAAAGCGATCACTGCCACGACAGTGGAGTGTTCCAGCTGAGTGATCCGAGTTCTAGAAAGCACTTCATCGCGCTTGAATAATTGTTTGGCTCCAATTCAACACCCAATGAAATACCCTAGGCTAGCTCTTGTTTAATTGAATCAAACTCGTGTTTTATTTGCTTGTTAACTATCGTCACTTTATAACCAAATCCATATCTTCATCTTAGCTTGATTTCGAAACTTATAGGACTAGAGTGTAGACTGGTGCTCTGGATTTGAATCTCAAGTACTACAATTGCAACTGTTAACTTGGCAGTAGCAAGGATTCATTTTTAGTGTATCACTGGTCCTCTCAAGCGTGCCTCTTTTGAGAGATGTATTGGAAGGTGGAACATGATATCAAAAAGAGATGGAGGGAAGAAGCGCTCCAGTTGACACATTGTTTCCACAAAGTCTGTCTCCATTAATATAAGTTTCTCCGGGTCAATGATGCGTTGGCACAACCTGTTAAAGTAGCTGCATAATCTGTTAATGGCAATCCTAGGACCACTATGCAACAACCCTCTTAATGCAGCTGGTAACAAGTTCTGTACTAGCACATGATGATCATGCGACTTTAAACTACCTAAATTAGGAGGGTTAACTGAAACGCTATTCGCAATATTACCACAATAACCATCAGGACCTCTAAACTGAGATAACCTTTTGCAGAAAATGGTCTTCTCTTTCTTCGATAGCCAATACGATGCTGGAGGTAAGTATGTTTTCGAACCCCTAACCTCTGTGTGCAAGTGACTTCTGATTCCAATATCTGCTAAGTCTTTTCTTGCTTTCAAACCATCTTTTGACTTCGAACTTTGCATGAAGATAGACAGTATAGCATCCGACACATTCTTTTCAACGTGCATAACGTCAATATTATGACGAACATGCATATCCTAAGACATTAAACAAGAAACTGTTAGGCATATTCATATACAAGAAGGAGAGAATATAGTTCTTGATTACTATGCTTTACCTTCCAGTAAGGTAGTTCAAAGAATATTGATCTCTTCTTCCACCGCCATACATCATTTGATTCTTCACACTCTTCTTCTTGAACCATCTCATCATCTTCTAACTCTGGTCTTCTCCTTTTTTTCTCCTTATCTAGAGGTCTACCAAAATCATTCTTAAAAGCTTGTAATGTCTCATATATCTCAGCGCCAGTTTGTATCCTACTCGCATTCCCTTCCTCCACTGTGTTGTCGAACCAAGCTTTTTTATATCTGTAACGATGGCCAGGCGGTAGTCTCTTTCTATTTTCCATGTAGACAAACTTGCGGCTGAACTTAAGCCACCTAGAAGGTGTATCCTTTCCACATACATTACATGCTTGTTTCCCCTTCACTTTACATCCAGACAAGGTTCCTAATGCTGGATAGTCACTGATACTCCAAAGCAGCAAGGCTCTAAGTGTGAAATTCTCCTTCGCAAATGAGTCATAGACTTCAATACCCTCAGCCCACAAATCTTTCAGATCATCTATTAATGGTGCTAAGTAGACATCTATGTTATTACCAGGAGCTGTTGGACCAGGGATCAGCAATGTCAACATTATATTCTCAGCCTTCATACACATCGTTGGAGGCGTGTTGTAGTTCACTAACAACACTGGCCATGTGCTGTGATTGGTGTTTTGCATGGAGAAAGGGTTCATCCCATCTGTAGAAATTCCAAGTCAAAGATTCCTTGGTTCAGCAGCAAAGTCTGGCCATTTATTATTCACTTGTGCCCAAGAGATAGAATCAATGGGGTGTCGCATCGTACCATCTTCAGTCGCATTGGTATAGTGCCAACGCAGATCTTCAGCCATCCTCTTTGATCTAAACATCCTCCTAAACATGTCCTTGATTGGAAAATATCTAAGGACCTTTGCCGGAATCCCCACCTTTATCTCATTACTGTGCTTATCCATTTCCCATCTTGAAACTTTGCATCTTGGACAGCTTTGTAGGTTCTCATACTCCTTCCTATACAGTATGCAATCATTCTTGCAAGCATGAATATTGTCGTAGCCGAACCGAAAGATCTTCAGAAATTTCTTGATTGCATCCATACTCTTTGGAAGCACATTGTCTTCAAGTAGCATATCCTGAAGCAAAACCAACAGCTGAGCAAAGTAATTTTCAGACACACCACTTTTAACCTTGAATCTGTAAAGTCCCATGATTGCTGAAACCTTCGTGTGTTTGATACAATCCGAGTACAATGGCGTTTCAGCGTCTCTTAACTTTTTCCTAAACTCAGTTTCCTCTGCTGCTTCATCACCATCATTTGGCTCCACCCCACTTTCATTCGTCTGATTTGGACCATCTTCATCCATGGAGAATGCTTTCTTAAACAACTCATATGCCTCCCTTTCATTGCCAGGACCAGTGTCTTCTTTAGATTCTCTTTTTTCACCATGAATACTCCAACAAGAGCTCTTGTACTTCTTATCCATACCCCTAATCACTAGATGCTCGACTATTTTATCAACTAGCTGATGGCTTAAATTGCGGCAGTCTCTGTAAGACACAGCATTTCAGACAGATTTCCCAATCTTCTTGCTGATGAATACACTAAATTAGTTGCTCCTTCTGAGTACTCGTCACTATTCCTACATGATATATCAGAAAAAGTAGTTAGCTTTCTTTCAATCGGTGAATACAAGTGAGCTCGAGAGATCTTAGGTTATACCTTGGCAGCCAAACCCACATCTTATCAATTTGCTTTATTTCAATCGGCGAACGGAACTAAGAGTCATCCAAATCAAAGATCACGAGACATACACGTCTTTCAGATCTTAGATTTGTTCTGAAAGAAGAAGATGTTTTGTTCGAAGTTGTGTTCTGAGAGAAGAGAATGAGAAAAACAAATGAACAGTTCTGATCAAAGTTAGTTCAGTAAATCAAACGGTGTAGGATTAATCAGTCTGCGATCTTAGTGGTGGCTCCTCATTGGCTTAGAAAAGAACGGCTCTGATCAATGATGGCGAGATGCATCCATCAGCGTATGCAATTTCCACGTCTGCAATCCTGGAGGTTACTCCCCATTGGCTCTGAGTATTAATTTTGTTTGAAATAAGAAATTAACATAACATAGATTTATAAGCAAAAAAAAAAGTAAATTAAATATTAAAATTTTTATTACGAGTATTCCAATTTTTAAAAAATAATTTCGTATATATATAAAAATTTTATATGAGTTTTTATAAAACTCATCAATATAACTCATGTATTCATAAACACTAAGACATAGTTGTATGTACAAAGACTAGCAATGTCAATTGGGCGGGCCGGACGGGTTTGGGCATGTCAGAATGGGCTTCATTTTTTTGCTGGACAGATTTGGTCGAAGCCCAAATGGGATCATAACCAAATGGGACCATAACCAAATAAGACCATGATTTACTAGATTTGTTGGGCTGTCCAAATAAGCCCACTTAATGTAAATAACACAATTTTCAGTTTTAAAGAGTAAAATTCATACAAGTTCTAAACTTCATGTTCTAGACTTCATAAAAAGTAAAATACAGAAGTTCACAAAAGATAAAGAGGTTCACAAAAATACTTGTCACACAAGTTCACTTGGTCACATAAAAACACACAAATTCAAAGGTTCACAGACTCACAGTTCACACATTTCTCTTCTTCTTCTTCTTTCTTCCACCTTTTTCTCCTCCTCCTCGTTCTTCTTCTTCTTCTCCTCCTCGCTCTTCTTCTCCTCCTCGCTCTTCTTCTCCTTCTTCTCCTTCTTCATCATTTTCAGCATCACTTTCTTTCTCTTTCTCTTCCTCTTCCTCTTCATCTTCATCTTCGGAATCACCTAGCACATCAACAAGAAGTCAAGACCATATCATGTTCACTCTACACTACCTAGCACATCAACAAAGTCAAGGCATTTCACAAGACATTTCACAAGATCACAAGGCATTTCACAAGGCATTTCACAAGACATTTCACAAGACATTTCATAGCCAAAACAAGTAAAAGATGAGATGAGATGACTTACTCATAGGTTCAAACCCACGAATCCAGTTTCTTGTACAGATGAGTGCTTGCACATTGGATGGTAACAGTCGGCTTCTGTATTTGGTAAGGACCCGACTTCCAGCACTAAATGATGACTCTAAAGAAACTGTTGTAACGGGAATGCAAAGCACATCAAACGCCATGCGAGACAACTCCTTAAAGCGGGCTTTATTGGTTTTCCAATATCTTAAAACATTTAGCTTTGGAAAGGTAGCCATGTCCATAGGCGGTTCATCCAAGTAGACATCTAGAGCTGTTTTCCCTTCTTCTGCATTTTGAGTAATGAATGCATAAAAACCCTGCATTATAAACATGAAAAAAATGATTAAATAGCAATTTAAAGTACCAAACCAGTAAGTGTAAGTTACACTGTGTAACTAATGATTGATTGCTTACACCATAACCGGCTGGTAAGCTACTCTCCAAGGCGGTTTCTGAAGCTGTTGCAGTACTGGTCTTAGTCTTATTATACACTCGAAACAGCTTCTCTATCTTCTTACGGATGCGGTCTACTTTAGCCTTGCTTGTTGATGGGTTTAGAGAGCTATAACAGTATTCCAAGCACTTGAACTTTAACCGGGGATCCAAGACAGCAGTGATTGCAAGGATATCACTATACTCATCCCAGTATTTGTCGAATTTTTGCTTCATGATCTTCACCATTTCACGTATTGCCTCATCTTCTGAAGTCGCATGATATATCAACCAAGTTTCTATTCTCCACACATGTATGAAGTACAAGTTGGCAGTAGGGTAAGAAGAGCCTGAAACCAACTTTGTCATCTTAGAGAAAGGAGCCAAAAACTCATCGATGAGTGCTGCTCTTGACCATTCCACTTCTGAAGGGCAAAACTTGTAGCTTGGCTCAACCTCAGACATATTACGCAAAGCATCTTTGAACCTTAGAGCTCTAGACAACATAGAATAGGTCGAGTTCCACCTCGTGGACACATCCAAAAGAAGACCAGCCTTGTTCTTATTCTGAACCCCAACAGTTTCCACAGAAGCTTCAAACATATTTTCCCTAGCCTCTGAACTTTTTATAAACTTCACAGTGTTCCTAATCTTCTCTAAAGCTCCACCAATCACTGACAATCCATCTTGAACAATCAAGTTCAAGATGTGTGCCGCGCATCTTACATGCATAAACTCCCCTTCACATACCAAATTTCTGCGAAGCTGTCTCTTTAAAAGCCCTTGCATGTTATCATTTGAAGTAGCGTTGTCCACCGTTACAGTACAAACCTTTTTCTCCAATCCCCATTCCTTCAATATCTCCATTAACTTCATAGCTATGCTTGAACCAGTGTGAGGTAGAGGAAACGCACAAAATGAGACTATCTTCGCTTGGAGCTTCCCGCGTGTGTCAAGATAGTGAGCCGTCAAACACAAATAGCCCTCTATTGTGATTGCCCTCCAAAGATCAGTAGTGAAACTGATCTTACCAGGAACTTCACTCAACACCTTCCTAAGATGGGCCTTCTCCCTCTCAAAAATCCTAAACACATCAGACACAACCGTGTTTCTACTCCAAAACACAATACTTGAGTTCGCATAAGCAAGAGCCTCTCTCACCCTTCTATACTCGACAACTGCATATGGGAGATTATGCTCTATAATGGCAAGAGCCATCATTTCACGGAAGACAAACATATCCAGCTTCCTATTACTACCAGGTGTACTTCCAGGAGTCTTACTACACCGTTTCGAATGACGCAACATAGTATTAGTTCCATTCCTATGTAGATCTAAGTTGTAGGTATGATCGCAGTGAATGCACTTGACATTATGAATTCCATCAGGCAACTTATCTCCTACAATACTGAAATTCTTCCAACAGGTCGAGTGTCTGCGTTTACCTCTAGCAGCAGCAGTCTGAGCAACACTCGTTACAGAATCAGCCATGACATCTTCAGCTTGTACTTGTGCATTCTGCTCATCTTCATTCTCAGCCATTACGTCTTCATCACTCAAATAATCATCATCATACAGGTTCATAGTCTCTGTATTCATCTACACAAAAGAGAACAAAAGAGAACATATAAGTTATAGAAAGTGAGAGAGTTTATTGAACCAAAACCGTAACAGCATACACAATGATCAAACTAAACCAAAACCGTAACAGCACCACAGATTCACATTTACTTGCCTCAAGAGATAACTAACAGAGAAAATGAACCTCAGGAGTCAAGAGATAAAACATTTACTTGCCTCTCGTAGCTTCTGAAAAGACCCAAGTGGTAGCTTCTGAACAGACCCAAGTGGTAGCTTCTGAAAGACACACAACAACAATACATCAAATTCTTTGTCCTCCTAACTCCAAAAGCAGAAAAAAACAGAAAACCAGAACTAAACAAGAAGCAATCACAACTTACTAAACAAGAAGCAAACAAGAAGAAAAAACTTACTTGAGAGGGTCTGAGTCTGAGATGATAATGCAACCACAACCACAACCTTCACTATCTGAAAAAAAAAGATCCTGCAAAAAGGTTCAATGATACAAGATCAAACGGTTTCAAGACCAACATCAAATGAACATCAGATAGACATCAAATCCATAACACAAACCTAAGAAACAAGCTAAGAAAGAAGAAGCAAGTTTGAAGCAAACCCATAACACAAACACAAACACAAACCTAAGAAACAAACCCATAACACAAACAAACAGAGAAACCCATCACAGAGAAACATCACACACGAATGAAGAAAGCATAGAAAGCATCACAGAGAGAGACGAAGCTTCTGAGACCTTGAGAGAAGCTTGAGATAGCTTGAGAGAGCTTGAGAGACAAGATGAGAGCTTGAGAGACAAGATGAGACCTTAGGAGTAACTTCACGTCTCAGGACAACCTAGAGTAAAGACAGCACAAGACAAATCATTATCAGAGAACTAGAAAGGTAAGAGCTCAGCGTCATCAATTACTAAGGTCAAACTAAACTAAGAACCTTTCACTAACAGGGATTGCTCTGCACACTAACATGAATAGCTAATGTGGTCGTCACACATTACCTAATCACCTTAAAACGCAGAGCGATGCCTCTCTCTAACAGTGCATTCCCCTCCACCTATCTCCACTGATACTCAACATGTTTCTATCAATCCCGGGAACAAAGCTTCTGAGACCTTGAGAGAGCTTGAGAGAGCTTGACAAAGAAACCCAAAACGAGCTTAGCTCAAACAGAGGTCAAAATCGAAGTCAATCAAGGAAGAGAGTAATATTGAAAACCCATAACACAAATAAGAAAATACCTTCAAAGATGACGGAGAAGGAGAGTCCTTCAAAGGTGACCCATGTTCCCGAAGACTTCAAGGATTCATCAGAGACTCAAAAGCGGAGAAGAATCAATGAAGGAGAAGGAGAGTCCATGAGGGAGGAGGAGAACCGAAGACGGTGAACAAGGATCGACGAAATCACAGAAGATCCGACGAAATCGTAGAAGAATCGCACAAAATCGACGAAAACGATGGAGAAAGAAGTGATTTGCGTTTTTCCCAATTTTAGAAAACCCTAGACATTTAGGTTTAATGGGCGGCCCATGTCCAAATGATTAAGCCCAGTGTAGCCCACTGACGTAATTGGGTTTGTCCATTTGGACAAAAATTAATTATGGTCCAATATGGTTTTGTCCATTTCTGTCCATATCTATTTGGACATGGGCCACCCATTAATGGCCTGCCCAATTGACATTTCTAACAAAGACTATAGGGTTTGGAATTTTGGACAAATGAGTTTTATAATTTTTTTAACAAATGACATTTATAAAATTAAGATTACAATATGATTTCTTATAATTTAAAAATCTATCATCTAAAACAATTTAGGGATTTGTTTGGGGTTTAGGGATTTGGAATTAGGGTTTGGAGATTTGTTTGGGGTTTAGGGATTTCTTTGGGATTTACGGATTTGGAATTAAGGTTTGGAGATTTGTTTGGGGTTTAGGGATTTGGACATAGGGTTTGGAGATTTGTTTGTGGTTTAGGGATTTGTTTGGAGTTTAAGGATTTGAACGATAGTACACAAGATTATATCTTAATATTACACATATATTTGTTTTTTGTTTGTGAACTTACACATAATATCACACATAAATATTACACATAACTTCACATAAGTTCAAACTAGAGCCGTCGAGGAAAAAAAAACACAACTAGAGATACATTGTTTCAGACTTTCACACCAACTTTAGTTTATCATTTGGCCATGCCACAACCGAACCTATTGCATCAGAGATGTATTAAATCTCTGAATTTGGGCTCCACACCTTTGCATTTGGACCCAGGGGCACAAAGTGACACAGCTCTTTCGGATCAGTTGAAGCCACTCTTCCTTCAGCTACCTTACGTCCGGTGTTGCTGCAGTCGAAGAGAATACACTTCTGCTTTGCACTTTTGGTGGTACTAATGCTGCCTGGACTCTAATACTCAACAATTTCCAACGTCAACCAACAGCCAAACAAATACAAGGTTATTCATTTCAATAACATACCATTGCTTTTTTCTTTGCTGGTTTGGTAGGTGATGTTGTTTTCGTGGCTGCAGATTTTGCAGGTGTTGCAGCTGTAGTGATCGAAGCCATGATTTCAAACTTGAGGAGTGGCCATGCGATTTTCTTGTTAATTGCATCAGCAATCAAAAACATCTCCGCAGTTGGCCTCCACAAATGAGCATTATCTTTAAACACCTTCACCACTTCAATGTTCACCGCATTTGGACCCAGAGGTTTATTGTTAACCATCTCTTTAGAATTAGATGAGCACAGGAGACCTTCAGCAATAACCTCTTCTTCTTCTGAAGTCCAGTCATAGATTTTGCATCTTCGAGTTTCACCTTCCTTGTGTTGCTACAATGTAACAAGCTAATGATGAGAGACCTATACTTATGTCGAAAAAGTACTAGATTGAAAAACTTTACCATCGATACATCTTGAGACGCTACTGGATTCCTGTCCAAAACCACTTTATTTATTGGCCAACCTACTTTGCATCCCACAGCGTCCTCAAGAGAATACATCTGTCGTAGACCTCCAGAGAAAAGCTTCTGAGATTAATGCAGACTTAACAATAACAGCCACTGCATTAGGACCAATAAGCACACGACCAATTATGTACATCGGTTCATCAGAACAAAATTCTCCTTCACCAACAACTACATCTTCTGACTCAAACCAATCCAGTATTTGTACTCTGACTCTTTCTTTGAATCCAGCACTTGTCTCAGATGTTTCAGTCTCACCATTAGTTTTCTGTGAGAAGAGAAAACCATTATTAATTATTAACTGTAATCAGACCAGTTGAGTAAATGTAGTGAAAACGAGTACCTTCTTTCCAGCTAACTCTCGGACCATGTCCTTCAACTCTTCAATCTCACTAGCCATATCAGCAATCTTTGCGTCTCTAGATTGCAGAAATGCTAGTTTAGTAGCCGTAATCCCTCTACCAAACCCCCTTACTCGTCCAGGTTTGTCTTTTCCCAAAATCTTGGTGACAGCATCCTCCCTTATATTATCAGCAGCTGATGTAGAGTCCATTTGACTATCAAGTGACTGGATTTGTTCCTGATACAAACATTTATACACAATATAACTCAATGATCATAATCCAAGAAGATGAAACACAATATATAACAAGTTCCAAAATTCTTACAATAGTCTCAGCATATTGAGGCTTCACGGGTCTACCATCAGCGTGAGTATGTCCCGCAATCCATACCTTACTCCTACTCACTTTTTTCGGGTATTGACTCTTTTTTTCTATACAAAATACATACATATATCTCAGTACACAGAGGTTTAATAATTATAATAAGCTATACAATATATAGATGTTTGAGTACCTATTACTTACCATATCATAAGCTAGACGAATCATTTCTTTGCGGCTGGTGGTATGAGGAATCTGATTTTTTCTCAGCTCTCGGTACCTATTACTTATTTCCTACAATATAAATATGAATGTGACTAAATCTATAAGACATGAAATAAGACACAATTAAATTTATAGAACATGACATATAAATATGGATAATTTACCATGAAACTTGAGGTAGTCTCGCTCCTAACCCAAGTGTTCCACACTTGAATAGATGGGACGTTGCTGGGTTTTAATTTTAATCTCTCAGCGGCAGTCTTCGCTGCCCGTACTTGTGACACTAGCCTTGACTTCCCAGCCCTCCACAAGCTTCCCAACTGCTTGAAAATAACAGCTTTATGCCACTCTTCTTGCAAGTTAAACCTCCCCTGCATCAAAATAAGCAAAGGTCAAACATGTTTATAATGTCATATTGTGGTTCAATAAAGCATATATATACCTGAATTTCTTCCCACATTGTTGCTTTAGTCGCTGCATCAAGTCTTCTCCAATCAGAAAGTGTTACCGGAACATGTTCCCTCACAAGAGGACCAAGAAAAGATGATAGTGTTACTGAACCAGGTCCAACATGCTCACCAAAGTTAGTGAATGTGACCACAACCTTTTCATTTGGATTTTCAGCCACTCTACGCATCTTTGTTGGTCCTCTTCTATTTTTTTCTTTCACTTCTTCCCATGGTAGCTCAACTCCTTCGTTACTAGGAATC
The DNA here is from genome assembly GCF_000801105.2 of Raphanus sativus. Taxonomy (NCBI): domain Eukaryota; kingdom Viridiplantae; phylum Streptophyta; class Magnoliopsida; order Brassicales; family Brassicaceae; genus Raphanus; species Raphanus sativus. Next base: position 14,301,844 of record NC_079512.1, on the reverse strand, counting down.
TCATCATCTTGAGCATTGCTGACTTCTTCGTTCCCTTCCTCATTGAGAACTTCATCTTCTACCATATCAGCAGGTTCTCCTTCATCCTCTTCCTGTTCCTGTCCTTTCAAACAAGCTTCTCCTTCTTCTTTATCATCTTCAGACCTTGCCTTCTCAGCTTGATCAGCCATTGGTGTTACATCTTCCGGTGTTACATCTTCTACCTCATCATCTCGCGGAATATATTCTGGTGTAACATCTTCTAGCTCATCATCTCGCGGAATATATTCTGGTGTAACATCTTCTAGCTCATCTTCCACCTCGTCATCTTGAGCAGCCACTTTCTTGATTCTACTACTTCTTCTCGTTGGCGTTAGAACTAAAGCCTTGTTGGGGCAGCCACTTTATTTGTTGTTCTTTTCTTCACTGTTAGTGTTGGATCTACTACATCCAAGCCTTGATTACGTCTACTCCGACGAGAACCAACTTGTCCTCCTCCTCTTGTCTTTGCCATTTCTGAAACTGATAAACAAATCCAAAATCAAATCGAAACCCACAATCATATTCAAAATCTAAACCGAACAAACCCATAATCGAATCATGTGTTAACGCGGACATGCATGTGAAAAGAGATTTGAATCGAAGAGATAATATGAAAATTAAAACCAAACTAAAAATCAAAACCGAATTGCATGTTCAAATCGAAACCGAAAATCACAAACTTTCACATGTTCAAATAAAAATCAAATCCCAAAATCGAATCGTTTTGCAAAAATCGAATCCCAAAATCACATGAAGAAACAATATCAGTCGATGAGATATAACACTCGGGAGTTTCTGAGAAACATACCTGCTGAAGCTTCGATTCGAGAGAACACTCGGGAGTTTCTGAGAAACAGTGAGAAAGTGAAGAGAGTGAAGAATGATCTAGAGTTTAAGGAATCAAGACGTATTTGTTTACTTTTTTTTTTGCTTTAAAATAATATATTTTTATATTTACGATAGCTAATATCTTTGGATCTGCAATGGTAAGGCAGTTTCACTTTGTTAATTTACGCGGTCAAATTCTTTTCTTTTCCCGCGATTACAAACATAGCGTTTCAGTTTAATAAACGCTATTATAAAGACCAGTGTTGGTATACAATAGCAGAGCTGTAAAAAACGCTATACTAAGACGCTATTAATACTCACATTTCCTGTAGTGTCAATAGTCATCTGCTTCCAAATCAATACACTAAAACAGAAACAAAACTAAATCTGAGTGAAAAATATATACCTCTGAAGTGATCCAATCTCAGATTCTTCTTGGAGACCTTACTGCAGAATAATCTGAGTGAGAGACAAAACGATTATATGAGTAGAGATCGAGAGATATGTGAACAAGAAAAATGAAGTAAGGACAGAGAGATTCAAAATGAACAGAGAACAAATAGCTCACTGTTGATCTTTCAGATCCTCATACAATCTGATGAGAGAACAGAGAGAGATTATAGAAGAAGAAAGAAAGAACAAAGAGACAGAGAAGTGTAGCAAAAGAGTGGGGAGAAGAAGATTTTTGACCATTAGATTACATTGATCAATGGTCAATAATTGTTATCCTTGATTTAAAAGATCAACCAATGATAAAGAAAGACGGAGATAGATAAAGTAATGATTGTTAGCCACTAGATCAAATTCAATAAATGATCATAAATAATAATAAAACTAGATTTTGATCTGCGCTTTTAAAGCACAGATTTTTCTATGGATAGTAAGTAAAATTTGTGAATTAATATTTTAAAATTATTATATATTATTATGTTACAAAGTCATATTATATTAAAAAGAAAATTGTTTAAAATTATATAATTTATGAATTAGTTTATTTAATATTTTGTATATATATACTCTTACGTAATTTCTCTTATGCTTGGACATTTTACCGGATCCAGAAAACCAAATCGAAATCAACCTGAAAATATAAGTGTAATTTGGGTCTGCATCCAGTATAGCATACATATTAGATTTCTTTTGGATCCGCATGTCTATGATCGAATCCAAGTCCTACCTGAAACTCGATCAGATACTTTAAAGTACCTGATTTTTTGTGTATATTCGATATATTGGGTATTTCATAGAATTTTTGGTATTACATATACTTTTTTAAGTTATGGTTCGTGTTTACTATTATAGTTTTAGGTCAAACTCTAATATTCATAAATCTTATTCTATAAAATTAAACTTAACGTAATATATATATTTTTGTTTTAATAGATGATTTGCTAAAGTGTTTTTATTAAATTTAATTTAAATATTTAGAATTATATTTAGGAGACATAGTAGAATCTGTTGTATGATATATGCTCTAACTTTAATAACTGATACATACGTATTATAGGTCCATTATTAAACATAAGATATAGTGTATAACTATAAAAATATAATGTTGGATGATAAGATAAATTTAGAGAAGTGTATCATATAGGATGAGAAGTAATAAAAGGATTCATTAAAACATTTAAATCATTTTATTGTTAAAGTAGTTAATGGTAGTATCAAAAAAAATAAAAAGTTGGAAAAATGCAACAATCTTTTTATAGTAAATTTTTAGAATTATTTTTTGATAGTATAGATTCTAAAAATCGTATCTATGATATATTTTTAACATAGAAAATTCTAACAGTATATTTAGAATATATTATTAAACTAAAATACGCAAAAATAGGTTCTTTTAAAATCAAATTAAATTATTAAAAGTGTTAATCAAGGAGGAGCTATGATGGATAAGGTTCGTAGATAAATATTTTTAAAATTTCAACATGAAACATTTAAGGAAATTTTAATTTTAAGAGACATTGATAACACCGCCGCACCAATGAACAATATAGTTTTGGTAATGGACCCGCTAGTATGGTAGAAAGAGATCATATTTGACTATAGAATTCATGAAACCCGTTTTGATGAGATGATAATTTAATAGAATGGGGATTGTGTATAAATCTTTGGTCTATCATAATATGTTGAACAATAAATAGGAGCATTGATTATTGTATGGTTAGAGAAATTTAAGGTAATTGAATATAATATAGTTAGAGAAATATATGGTAAGATCAAAATAATAATCAGTTAATGAAAAGGTCCAATAACTTTGTATAAGTAGATTTTTTAAGACTCCTTCTCTTTTAATATTATTGATTGTTCTTCTCATTTTCCTTTCATTGTTTTTTTTTAAAACGTCTTAACACAGCTGTGAAACAGCAGCACAAGAAATAAAACCAAGAAAATACATCCAGGAGCTCAATCTTAACATAAAGACTAAAGAGCTCAAAATGTACTCTCTTGACGAATACGGTCATGAAGCCAAGACGGACCTCCAAACGCGATGTAAGACTGAAAGAGACCATTGCGTAGAACGCTCTTCGCTATTTCTCTTGCTACAAAATTGGAAGTTGCCGATTTAATCTCGAAACAAACCATAGGAAAAGCCTCCGTAAGAGCATGTACTTGTTGCAGAAACCATCGGTATTTAGGCCAATCCGATGGCTTTTTAATTGCTTCAACCAGCTCTGTTAAGTCTGAACCAATCACCACCTCTTGAACATGTAAGTCACGCAAACTCTGTAATACCCATATCAGTACTCGTAATTCCGCCGTGAGCCTATCTGGGGAAGCAGTAAAAGCCTCTCGCGCATGGTGAGTGACTTCGCCCTGATGATTTCTCATAATCCAAGACCCCCGCTATGTAACTTGTTATTTCGCCAGTTTGCATGAATATTGCACTTTACTTGTGACTGTATTGGAGGAGACCACCTTCACGCCAACACTAGAGAAGACTGACTTGAGACTGAAGCATCCTTCTTCCGATTTAGCTCTGTCCATAATTTAGCTTCCTCCATCGCTTGTTGTACTTGCCTCCTAACTGAGTCACTTGTATTCGCATATAAAATGTTGTTCCTGTTCTCCCAAACTGCCCATAAAAGCCATTGGATAGCTCCTTTAAGTTCACTTGATAAACCCCCAGCCTCCACCAAATCCAACAGGCTTGCAAGATTCTGTGCTGTAGACCAGTTCTGCTGCACCTCTAAAGCTTTGAAACCTGCCACACCCCAAAAGTCTTTTGCCATATCGCAATGGAATAAAACATGATCAATAGATTCAGTTCCCGCATTGCAAAGTTTACACATTAAATCAACTGGGATGCCTCTTGTATTCAAGCAATCAGCAACTGCCAAGGCACCTGACACAGCACACCATAAGAACATCCTAATTTTTGGAAGTGTTGGTATTTTCCATATCCTCTTCTTGATTTTTAAAACCTCCTGTTCTTGTAAGGAAAGCATGTGACGTTAAGGCCTAGCAAGTTCTGAAGCTAGCTGATATCCACTTTTAACTGAATAAGCCCCATTCTTTGAAAATGCCCACACCTCTTTATCCTCGATCTCTCCAACCGGCAAACTCAAGATGCATTGAACCTCATTTGGTGGAAACAGCTCCTGTAAGGCTGGCTCATTCCATCCTCCGATGTCGTTAATTAGACTTGATACCCACAGGTTAACATCGTAACACAATTGGTTGTTGATCGGTCTTCTTGGAGTCTCATCCATGATCCATCTGTCTGCCCATACAAAGGTTGATCTGCCATTTCCAATAGACCAAATCAAACCTTTTTGTAGAAGCTCTCTCCCAAAAAGAAGACTTCTCCATGAATACGAAAGTCTGTAACCTTTACCACAGTCAAGGAAACCTGATGATGCAAAATAGTGTCCTTTGTACACCCTTGCCAATAAACTCTCCGGTTCATTGAGAATTTTCCAAGCTTGTTTTGCAAGTAAAGCTTGATTAAAATCTTCAATATCCCGGAAGCCTAAACCTCCATCCTCCTTTGGAACACATATCTTGTCCCAAGCTATCCAGTGTATCTTCTTCTTATCCTCACATTCATCCCACCAGAAACTCGCCATTGCACTCATAATCTTCTGGCAATGATGCTTAGTAAGACGAAAACACGACATAGCATACACCGGTAAAGCCATGGCAATATACTTAAGTAGTACCTCCTTCCCTCCAAGTGAGAGCTTTTTGGCAAACCAACCTTTGAGTCTTTTGTTTAACTTCTCACCAATGAACGCCAAGAGTTTCTGTTTTGATCCACTAAAACATTTTGGCAAGCCTAGATACTTCCCATCGTTCTCGATACCAAGAATCTCAGCTAACAATGTCTTCATGATTGGATCAATATCTTTCCCAAAAGTGATAGCAGACTTTTGAAAATTGATGACCTGACCCGAAGACTGTCCATATAGCGCCAAGCAATGCAGAAATTCTGAGCACTCACTAAGGTTAGCTCGACACAGGAACAAGCTATCATCTGCAAACAATAGATGCTAAATCGGTGGGCACTGTTTCGTCAATCGCATACCCGATATCCTTCCTTGTTGCTCAGCTCTGTTCATCACATGTACCAAGGCTTCAGCACATAGAATAAATAAGAAAGGTGATAGTGGATCTCTCTGACGAATACCCCTCTCCGGAAACCGGCCATGAGTTTGGCCATTCAAGAGGACCGTGTAAGAGACTGAGGTAATGCACAACATAATCCAAGCTATCCACTTTGTGTCAAAACCCATCTTTATAAACAGAGCTTCCAAGAACTTCCACTCAACACGGTCATAAGCCTTTGACATATCTGTCTTAATGGCAATGAAATCCTTCTTGCAATTCGGATTGATTTTTAGACCATGGATCATTTCATGTGCAATAAGCAGATTGTCAGATATCAATCACCCAGCTACAAACGCTCCTTGCGTTGGAGAGACTATAGAAGGCAGAATCACCTTTAATCTCGTACACATGATTTTTGATATGATCTTGTAGACCACGGAGCATAGGCTAATAGGACGTAGGTCCTTCATCTGGGATGGATTAGGAACTTTGGGGAGGAGACTAATCTGTGTAAAGTTCCAATCTGCTGGAAGATAACCAGCGAGGAAGAAATCTCTCACTTCCTGAGTCACCTGATGTCCTATCACTGACCAGTACTGCTGAAAGAAATGTCTTGTCATACCATCACTGCCAGGGGAGCTATCACTCTTGATTGCTTTAACTGCTCGTTTGATCTCAGCATCAGAGACTGGTTTCGTCAAGTTTTGATTCATCCTATCAGTGACTCGCGGCTCCATTCCTTCAAGCAGTTCCGACGGGTCTTGAGGAGTAGAAGCCTTGAAAAGCTCAGAAAAATATTTCACTGCAATATCTCCTTTCTCATCCTCAGTGAAACACTCAACTCCATTCACATCAAACAATGAGTGAATCTTATTCTTCATCCTTCTCGATTCAACCCAACCATGGAACTCTTGTATTCTTGTCCCCAACTTGTAGCCATGAGTTTTTACTTTTCTGTTTCCAGAATTCCTCTTCCTCTTGATACTCTTTCTCAAGAGCCACCCTCATGGAGAACAGATGTTGCAAGTTCAGGAATTGCTTCTGACCTTCCTCTTCCAGTTCTTTCTTCAGGTTCTGAATCCTAACCTTCGAATTATTCCCTAAAGATCTCTTCCATTTCGACAGCTCTTGTCGTGTTGAATTTATCCTATCTGAAACAGAGCTATGATCCTGTTTATTCCAGCCTCTACGGATAATCTCCAGAACTTCTGGTTTTGCACACCAACGCTTGTCAAAACAGAACCTCCCAACGCGTCGTTGTCCCTCTGTAGCTAAGCTAGTAACCACATGCCGATGATCAAAGCCGTATCTCTCTAGATAGCGTGAGTGAGTTCGAGGAAATAACCTGAACCATTCTGCATTACCAAATGCTCTGTCCAGTCTGCACAGTATCCAGACCTTTTCCTTGATACCATTGGTTGTGATCTCGCGTACTCCTGCCCAGGATAAGAGATTCCCAGAACTTGGTGTCTCTTTGATTCTGCAATCGCGAGCCAGACCCTTGAAGCGGTAAAAAGAACTTTCCTCACGCCTATGACCTCCTAGTTTTTCCTCATTATTCATTATTTCATTAAAATCTCCAACTAGGAACCATCCTCCCATCCTACTAATACTGATGTTCTTCAGAATATCCCACACTGCATCTCTCTTACTTGTGACGGGATCTCCATACATGAAGGACATAAAGAACACCAACGAACCGATCTCAACTCGAGTATCAATAATTCTACTCGAAGACAGCAACACATCCACCTTGTAAGAATTCTTCCAAAAAAGCGCCAAGCCTCCACTTAGTCCCACTGGGTCTACCAAATGACAGTGATCATAACCCAACGAACTTTGAAGCTTCAGAACATGTGAACTAGAGTTTTTAGTCTCTAGGAGAAACAAAAAATCCGGGAGATGCTCACGACACATCTCTTCCAGGCGTCGAACTGTCAGGTTGCTCCTCATACCCTGACAGTTCCACTGAGCGTCGTCATTGAGCATTGGATGGTTTCCGGGAAACCACCGAACCCTTCACTTGTTTAGACCCCTTAGAAGATACCTCTCCATCCTCAAAGGCTTTACGCTTAGGTGCCCCTTCTCCTCTGTTCCTCCAGCTCTGATCAGACCTTGAAGCCGTGTGCTTACGATGGCTCTGATTCCTCCTGACCCACGATGACTGACTGTGATGCGAGTTCCTGCTACGGCTGTGACGTTCTCCTGACGCAGTTTCTCCACTACCCACAACAAAACCACCATTCCCAGCCTCAGCAAGAGAAATCGCATTCTCTTTATCTGCCACATAACCTTCTTCACTCTCTCGAAGACTAGGCTTTTGTAGAAGATTAGCAGTGCCTTGCGGTAGAAGGTACCTAGCAGTGACCTCCGTAGCTACGTTTAAACCAACATCATCACCAGTACTTTTAAAATCAAGGCGTCTCCTTTGTCGCGTTTGACCTCGAGAAGTTGAGTCCGACACGTCAGGTACCACTGGATTTTCCATCCTACTGAAATCAAAAACTCTGCCTCTGTCTCTGTTAGTCTCTGGAGAAAGGACTGGGGCACTCTCTAGTCGCAAGCAAGAGCGTTGAGCGATAGGGTCATTAGATAACTCTTGTAATGTCTTCTTCATTTTAGCTTCCCTTATCTTCCTCTCCTCAGAGTCAGCGCATTCCATATATAACTTCATATGTTGGAACACTTCAGGGACTACTACCGATGATGAAGGTTCAAAACCTGGCGGAATTGGTTGCGCTAGAAGAGGCATCAGTTTATCAACCAGATCAGTATGGTGCTGTCTCACTGTGACTGGCTGAATTTCTGCTAAGCTCTGCCGATTAACCACTCCTTTTCTTTTACTTCTAGCCCCTTGCCAAAGTGGGCATCTCGTTTTTTCATGCGACAAACGGAAACAGTGAAAACACTTCTTGCGCACTCTTTCGTATTCAACATCTACATACTCAACCCGCCCTCCTGGTAAAGTAACCGACTTCTTATCTCTTAGAGGAAGATTAACATCCAAGATCACTTGTACTCGTACATAATCCAGAACATGAGGTTTCTCCGGATCAAACTCAATGATCTTGACATGGCCTATCCCATCTGCTATGGTATCAATCGTCTTCCAAGTAAGGTAGTTGGCAGGAAGGTTTTTCAGTCTGATCCATATCATTGCAGTTTGCAAGAAGTTTGGAGGAGGATTCTCCACCCACCTTTCCAAAGCCAAACCCCAATCATCAAAAGTCCAAAAGCCTTGTTTCAGAACCATCTGGATATCGGACTCCAAATCAAACACAAACTGAAATATTTCCTTAGTCAAAGCGATACCCCGAGCCATTTCATACACTTTCCATATCTTTGGCATCGTACGCAGCATCCTACCCATGTTCTGGCACTCCGGATTCAATAAGCGTCCTAACAAACTTCTTCCCCCTCTCTCCATTGCACAGTAAGCAGGCTCATCAGGGATGACGATCGTCTTGTCCTCTCCCAGTGTCATTCCACGAAGAGATTCTGCTAAATTCGCCTCCATTAGCAATAAGAATATGGTTTTCCTCTGTGTGAATCTGTATTGCCAGCAGAAACAAACTAATTCTGGCGGCGGTGAAGATGGTAGACCTAAATAAGAACATCGTTGCTTGGAGAGATTTTTGGAAAAGAGAATATTTTCTAAAGATTTCCAAATATCCCCAAAAAGATTTTGGAAATCTTCCAAAAAAATCCAATTCGCAGCAGGGAAATTTTCCCACTGAACAGAGACTCCACAGAGATTAGCTATCACGCCAGAGCTAAGGGAGAGAAGAGATGAAGCTTCACGAATGCCAAAAGGTCTTCTTGCAGTCGCCGGAGAATCGCCCAAAATCGCCCTTTCCATCGCCCTTTCCATCATCTCTTTTCTTTTTATGTGTTCTTTTTTGACCTTTCATTGTTTTAAAAATTGCATAAATTTAAAAAATTAAACATGATAATTTAAATTTAAAATATAATAGGGTTTGAGGATTAAAGGTTTGTGGTATTAAAATTTGAGATTAATTTTTAAACTGTAATATGAAATTAGTTTAAAGGTTTTAAATAAAAAGGTTATAGTAAATGAAATAGTTTAAAGGTTCAAAAGGTTTGAGTATAGGGTTTGAGGGTTAAAGTTTTAGGGTATTGAGATTGAGATTAAATTTTTGAAACAGAAATAGCTTTTGAATTTATATTTAATATCTGAAGTTAAATTTAAGATTTGATGTTAGAATATTAGAGTTTAAATTTTATGTTTAAAGTTTAGGGTTTAAAAATTCGATTAGGGTTTAGGGATTTAAAAAGCAAATATAGCTTTTTTAATTATGTACTATTAAACATATTATATCACAGCGTTTTTCACTTTAAGTGTTACGTAAATTATGTATCAAAAAGGAAATAATGTTTAAATTTGAGATTAATTTTTGAAAAGTAAATAATCTTTAAATTTATTTTTCATATTTTAGGTTAAATTTAGAGTTTACGAGTTGTGTTTAAAATATTGGTTTTAGAGTTTAGGGTTGTTTTTAAAACTTTGGTTTTAGAGTTTTGGTTTAGGATTTTTTAGGCAAATAAAATAAAGTGAGAGGGAAAGTGAAACAAGGATAAGAGTAAAAATCAATTATTTTTCCACTTTATTTATGCATTGCATTTCAAAACTAAAAGTGCTATATATAGTATATCTGAAAGTGTCTTGGAGAAATTAAAATCGAACCAACCTAACATAGCGTTTGCATTTTCGCAAACACTATCTAAAAGTAAGAGGTATATCAACTATAGTATAATTGAAAAAAAAACACTATTCAGGTCTACTATTAAAACTCATTTTCTTGTAGTGTCAACAAATAAATTAAGAACCTAAAGGTTCAAATGCAGAGTCGTCGGTGCTATATGTTCTTTTTTTAAATCCCAAACCCAATAAAATCTTTAAAACATTGGAAACCAACCCATTGACCGCCATCTCGGGACGGAGCCGGCACGAAATCCACTCTGATATCAAAATTGTAACACCCGTCTTTCAAAAATAGCTAACTTAATAAATATATTTCAAAAATCCACTTTTATTCTTAAAGAAACGTCTCAACTAAAAAGCATGAACTGCATAATTCGCAAACTCAATCCAACGTAATTAAATCTGAAATAAAACATAAGTAAAATCCAGTTTTAAAAGCAACACCCGACAAGACTCTCTGTGAACCTCACTCATCACCTGAAAGAGGAAAAGGAAAAAAGGAGGTTAATAACACACTGTCATTTAGTGAGTATGGTCATGCATGTACACATGACTCTTAACACTAATAATCAACTTGCACACATAAATACTAGACATAGAACAGGCATCACCCAACATATTAAACAATAAACAAGCATAATAAATAGTTCATATCAATACACATTCGTTAATTACATTAACATTTATCATCTCATAGCCATTTACAATATCAATAATAATATGACAACTTGGGTTGGCCGTCACCTCGAAAGATCTTACGCCACCTTGGGCTCATCAGCCGGTTTACGGGCTTTGATGAGATCGCCATGTCCTCGTCCTCAGTCCGACTTTTGATATACCATGGATTTTACCCACTTTTACCCATGGTATATAGGAATTTTATGATAGATTAACTATGCTTTAGAGCCTAGATAGCATATTTACAGGTTCATGAACGATTGGAGAGAAAATGGTGATTTTAGAGCATTTTGGAGCACTTTAAAGATTTTACACGAGATGACCATATCGACCAGCATTAGAGGTCGACACGGAGAGATACATGTCGATCAATGCACACATAGTGACATCGATCGATAGCAAGAACGTAGAAGCCCGTTTGGTCACAGCCGACTTGAAGCCCAAGATTCCATCTAATTACCAAACTACTCCTCATGAGTTTTTTTTTTTTTTTTTTAATCCGCTGCCCAATGTACTAGATCAAGTGACGAGTTGATTCTCCGGGGAGCATCTCCGTCTGTCCGAGTCTGATCTATATGGGAAAATATGTATCCTTTCATCCTAGCTTCCTTTGCCAAAGCATCCGCACGACCATTCCTACTTCGAGGAATGTGACTAAGGGTCACATCCTCAAAGTTATCCTGTAGTCGGTGGAACATGTCGATCTCCGTTGTAAAGGTTGGCCATTCTTCCGGGTTTGTGGTCATGTCTACTAGGTCCGAACAGTCTGTTTCGAACCGTCTCGATGTGAACCTTCTCTCTCTCATACATGAGATCGCCCAGAGTAGACCGTCCATCTCAGCATGGAGCGCTGAGAGGCTTCTAGTACAAGCCCGTAATCCAAACATCTCATTTCCGATATGATCCTTAAGACTCCATCCTAGCCCACTAACACTGCCATTATTAATCCATGATGCATCAATTTGGCATGTAGGGATTCGGGGTATCTCGGGAGGCGTCTCTATCGCTGTGGTAGGAGGGTCATCCTGATCTTCATCTGTTTGTTCCTTTTCATTTGCCTTCCTCCAGCATTATGCTTCAAGAGAGGCATGTTGTAGAGTGTCCATCGGGGAGATGACTTTCCCATTGAAGAGTTTGTCGTTCCTCGCCTTCCAAATGTACCAACAGATCCATGGGAAGGTATCGAATTGTGGTCTCAAGGGAGCCACCTCTTTTCTCTCCCAAAACAGAAAATTCATGTTTTGGTAAATAGATTTACTCGGGAAGTCACCCGGAATGGACAGATAGTCCGATAAAGCCCAAACCTGAAGGGCTGGGGGGCATTCAAAAAGAAGATGATTGATCGACTCCTCTAGGCCAGCACATCTAGGACAACTCCTATCGGTGCCCAAGTGTCTATAAGTGAGCCTCTCTGCCGTCGCCACACAACCAGATATAGCCTGCCATAAGAAGTGTTGTATCTTACTTGGCGCCTTAATCTTCCATACATGACTTTTAAGTCTCGTGGTGCTTGGTTCTCGGACCTCAGTACATGAATCCATTTTGGTCGATTGTAGTAGATCGTATCCCGACTTGACTGTGTACACTCCTGATTTTGTGTGGTTCCAAGCATACCCATCCGTAGCAAAAGAATGGGAGGGTTTTATTCCAAGTATCAACGGGATATCTCCTGGGTGGAAAAAATCTCGCAAAAGTTGTATATCCCACTCCTTTGTATCATTCCTAATAAAGGACTGAACAAGAAGTTGGGGTAATCTGTAGACTATGTGTTGGGCAGGTCTTGGTGGTCGGGCCACTGTGTCTGGTACCCAAGGATCACTCCATACCCTCGTATCTCGTCCTGTTCCAATTGTCCTCCTCATGCCCGAAATGAGCCGAGGTTTTGATGCCATGATACTACGCCAACCATACGAAGGCGAGTATGTCCGTCAGTCGTCAAAGGGAGAGGAGTTGTTATAGTATCTCCCTTTTAGAACACGCGACAATAGAGAATCTGGGTAGTGTAGCAGCCGCCATAGTTGTTTTGCAAGAAGTGCTAAATTGAAATCATGGAAATATCGAAAACCTAATCCTCCAAATCTTTGGGAGTACAGATCTCATCCCATGCTATCCAATGTAGACCTCTGCTGTTTTGTTTTGAACTCCACCAGAAATTAGACGTAGTGCTCTTGAGTTTATCGGTGATGCCTTGTGGGAGCAAATAGCATGACATGACATATGTCGAGGACGCTTGAGCCACCGCTTTTATCTGAACTTCTTTTCCTCCTTTAGAGAGAAGTCTTGATGACCAATTATTGATCCGTCCATTAAGTTGATTCTGTACAAAGGAAAACACTTTCATCTTCGAACCGCAAATTTGTTCAGGTAGCCCGAGGTACATTCCCATGCCACCTTCCGAGGTAAAACCTAGGACCTCTTTTATATCTTTCTTCAAAGCCACCTCCACCCGGTTGCCAAAGAACATAGAAGACTTGGACGTGTTTATTCTCTGTCCAGATGCCTTTCCATAAATATCTAGGATGTCTAGGATCTCCTTGCATTGGCTTAATTCTGCCTTGCAGAAGAAAAGACTATCATCTGCAAAGAGCAGGTGTGATATTCTTGGGCTTGCTCTAGCAACGCGTAGTCCAACAATTTTCTTCTCTAGTTCTGCTCCGTTAAGGAGTGAGATCAATGCCTCCGTGCATAGGATGAACAAAAAGGGTGACAAAGGGTCTCCTTGTCTCAGGCCTCTCTTTGGGAAGATTCGTCCTCTTGGTTGTCCGTTGACTAAGACTTGATATGAGACCGATGTGACACAACACATAATGAGGTCAACTAGTCTTTCATCAAAGCCCATCTTTATCATTAAGGCTGCTATGAAGTTCCATTCCACTCTGTCATATGCTTTGCTCATATCTGTTTTAATAGCCATAAAATCTTCTCTGCATCTTTTGTTAGTCCTTAGTGCGTGAAAACTCTCTTGTGCTATAAGAATATTATCAGTGATCAGTCGTTTTGTTACAAAAGCCGATTGTGTCTCTGAGATCAGTCGCGGAAGAATCCTCTTAAGTCTCTTGCATAGTAGCTTAGAAATAATCTTGTAGCTAACGTTGCACAGGCTAATCGGTCTGAACTCCGTCATGTCTCGTGGTTTCTTCTTTTTAGGGATAAGGCAAATATTCGTCTGATTTAATAACGGGTCGAAACTGCCTGTGGCGAAAAAATCCTTCACAAGTTTAATGATATCTCGGCTCATCTCGCGCCAAAATCTCTGGAAGAGTTTACTAGTCATGCCATCCGGACCGGGGGCTTTATCCGGGTTAATATCAAAAACTGCTTTTTTAATCTCTTGTTCCGACGGTTCTTCTAAAAGCAACCTATTGTCGGACTGAGACACTTTTCCGGAGATAAAACGAAGAGAGGCATCTAGCTCTGTCGGTATAGAGGTAGAAAAGAGATCTCGAAAGTATTGAACAGCCACGTTCTCTACTTCAATTTCACTCTCAACCAGCTTCCCATGTTTGTCTTTTATGCTGATGATCCGGTTTTGAGCTCTTCTCTGGTTTGTGATCGCATGATGGAACTTTGTGTTTCTGTCTCCGTGTCGGTGCCACTGATTCCTGCTTTTTTGTTCCCAAAAAGAATTTTCTTCTTTAAAAGCGACGGTCAACTGTCTTCTCAGCTCCTCCAGTTCTGCGGTTGTGGAGTTCTCATCGTCTTGTACCAGGTCGATCTTGTGTTTCAGTTCTTTAATTAAGATAGCTGAATTTGTCGGGTTTTGTTTTTTCCAAGAACTAATTTTATTTCGGCATGAGGTAACTTTTTGATGAAAATTCCTCATAGGAGCTTCATCAAAATGTCCCCATCCCGCTTCTTTAAATCCCGGTTTACCGATTCATCTCTTGTCAAATCTGAAGTTTTTTTTTGTTCTCCTGACAGTAGATTGTATCCTTGCTAGAACCGGTCTATGATCGGATCCCCATAATTGTAGGAATTCTACAACAGAGTGGTTAAAAATGGCATGCCATTCTTCATTTGCTACTGCTCTATCAAGTTTACACTTTACTTTTCCGGTTTGTCTTCTTCCCACCCACGAGAAAGAATTTCCTTTGTATGGAAAATCAAGCATCCCACAATTTTCTAACATATTGCGAAAAGGAAGAAATGAGTTCTCCGGGCGACGTCTTCCTCCCCTCTTCTCATGGTTCCCGGTAATTTCATTAAAATCTCCAATCGTAAACCAAGCTTTATTTCGTGTTGTACTCATGCGTAACAATCGTTCCCAAACATGGTCTCGATGTCTAACCACAGGGTTTCCATACACGAAGGTCATAAAAATCTCATGTCCTTCCAACCTGGTTTGAATGTCAATCATATGATTATCCGCATATAAAATAGTAACAGACGGGTCATCCATGTAAAAAAGTGCTAAACCTCCGCTCCAACCAACCGGATCAACAGTACAAAGATGATCAAATCCAAAAGAAACTTGCACATCTTGCAAGACATTCCGATTGTTTTTAGTCTCCGAGAGGAAAAGAAATCTAGGTAAAAAACAGTGATAAAGTTCAGTGAGGTGCTCCTTTGTGAAGTTGGCACCCACACCTTGACAATTCCATGCTATTGTATTCATCTGGGAATCTTGGGTGGCTTGCTTCCCACCTTTATAGATTTGTTTTTGGTCCTCTTAGAAGTCTCATCCTTGTCTCTGCCCTGCTGATCTCTTTGCTCCTTGGTATCCACAATCATTAGGAAAGAAATAAAGTTTTTTTTTTAATTTAATTCACACCAAATTAGCTTTGGCGGGAAAACTCGATTTTACAGTTTTGGCGGGAAAATTCGATTAGTGTTTCTGATACGAAAACTCGATTTGTGTTTTTGGCGGGAAAACTCTATTTTGTGGTTTTGGCGGGAAAACTCGATTTGTATTTCTGATAGGAAAACTCGATTTTACGGTTTTTAGCGGGAAAAATCGGTTTTACGGTTTTGGTGGAAAAACTCGATTTGTGGTTTTGGTGGGAAAACTCGATTTTACGATTTTGGCGGGAAAACTCGATTTTACGATTTTGACGGGAAAACTTAATTTTGTGGTTTTGGCGAGAAAACTCGATTTAACAGTTTTGGCGGGAAAACTCGATTTATGTTTTTTGATAGGAAAACTCGATTTGTATTTCTGATCTAAATGGGTCTAAATGAGTTTAAATGGGTACATGTAAATTTCGTGGGTTCTAAATGGGTAGCCCTAATAGGTCTAAACCTATATGGGTCTAAACTTATATGGGTTCTAAATGGGGTGGGTGTTAAATGGGGCGGGTCTAAACGGGTTGGGTTTACCCATATTAACATCCCTAATCAGATCTGTGAAAATTAAGTTATTGTCTTCTTCCTTTTGCCCGTGAAACTGGTTTGTATTATTATTCTTCCAAGTAAGATTCACCAAAGTTCCTTATTGACGAGAGCTTGGTAGTGGAATTACACAGAGTTCGTAGAGGTAAGGTTATATCCAATGTTCAGCTGAAAGAAAGCAAAACGTTTTAGTCACCCACGACTTATAAACGTTGCTTGTGTTGATAGTAGAACTGGTTCGAGAACAGAGCGGCGGAGCTCCGCAGAGGCACACCTTCCTTGTTACAAGCAAACGTTTTAGTCACCCACGACTTATAAACGTTGCTTGTGTTGACTGTAGAACTGGTTCGAGAACAGAACGGCGGAGCTCCGGAGAGGCACACCTTCCTTGTTACAAGCTCGGACTTGACTTTTTTTCTGAAGATCTATCTCTACCTTGAAAAGTATCTCGCCGTATCTGAACTGAGATAGTGGGAGAAGGGAGAGTGGAGACGGTGGCTTTCACGGAGGAGGTTTTCAACAAACTGATCACTGGTGATATCACAAAGCTGGTGGTGTAGGGATGTAAGATTTGAATTTTGAATCTACAAAGAAATAGATCGGAGGAGAAGACCTCGGGAAGAGGCCAGAGAGCTTTTTCTCTCTCTACATTTTTTTTTCCTTTTCCTCATGAGTTTTAACCTAATATTTATACTTTGCCAAAGTGTTTGAGGCAAAGAGAGCTTTCTTGTATTCTTATTTTTACGGCTAAAGGTTTTCTAGGATTTTAGTGTTGCAGAGAAGATCCAAAGAGATTTGTGATTGTAACTCCATTATCTATTATTTCTATTCCTTCTATTTATGCAGTTTCTTGTTGTTATTGTTATTGTTATTGTTATTGTTATTGTTATTGTTATTGTTGAGTTCTTTAATATCATGCAAGCATCTCATATAGCATATATAGCATTATAATCCTGATTATCTGAATAGAAACCCTAAGTCTAGCGCCTTCATCATAATTGTTAAACCCCAAATCAATCACTTGAGCAATTATCTTGTTCACTGTTTAGTTTACTTGCAATTTACAGTTTTAAAATCTTCAACCTAGCTTAATTTAATAAGATCTAGTGTGTGCCTTAACTCCATGTTGATTTGATCCTTAAGTACTACAACTTGACCTCTTTTGATGAGAATAATTATTTCTCTAGGGTAATTTGAGCACGTATCAACTTCACACAATTTATATATACTTAACACTTTCATCACTTATCACTTTAACCATTATCAACTAACCATTAATATTACATCAAAAATAATCATCACACATCAATGACAATAAAACCCAAACAAACTCCTAAAGTTAGCATTTAAGAATACAACTTGACTAATAGTATTAAGAATCCACAGATCGCACCCTCACATTTGCCTTAAGGTTGAAAGTAGATTCTGAAAATATTGGTCAAAGCGGTTGAAACACAGCTCTAACGATGTGAAACTATGATTGCGTTAAAATGGAATTAGGGTTTCTGGCTTTGACATAACAAGATGATTCTTGGCTGGCAAGCAACACGGGTAATCATTTGATCTTACCTCTAAACAAGAAACCTTCAGCTGATATAGATTCCTTGCACCAAGAGCTTTCCAGAGACACCTTACTCCGTTCTAACTCACTTTGATTCACCGGGAAAATCTTCTCACAAAACCCCGACGTGAAAGTGGATAAACAGGTTTCATACATAAAATTTCTGGATTCAGAAAAGAGTGATTTTTCCCCAAATTGAAGATCAAATAACTTTCGGAGGTTACCTCTCGTAACTGAGTGTTCTCGGTGTCTGTAGAAAGCTGGAAACGTCAACTTTCTAACAATAACAATCTCGTCACCTAAACCCTTCTGTATCGACGGGAAATATCCTCTCAATATAGCTATGTGAACTGGAAAATAATGTGGACAGATTTCAGAAACAGTCTAATTTTCTCTCTAACTTATAAATCGTATAACCGATGGAGATTACCTTATAATTGAGCGTTTTTAGTGGCTATAGAAATCTCGGAAAGTCAGCTTTCTAACAGTATCAAGAACGTCACCTACCCTTCTGTATCAACTAGAAATTGCTCTCCAATATAGCTCTGCGAAACATAAAACCCAGATCTGAACAGATTGCAGAATAAAACGGTTTTCCTCAACTTGTAAATTGAATAACTAACTGAGATTACCTCGTAATTGAGACCTGAAAGTTGATGTGTCTTCCTTGCAACGAGATATATAAATCTAGCTAGAGTTTTTTGCTTATCTCTTACGTCTCTGGTCGTAAACTCCACTCCAAAACCCTAACTTGAAGAACAGAGTGTTGCCGGCTGCGGTTTCGGTTAATTTGGCAGGGTTTCACCATCAATTTGTCTCTCCATCATCTCAAGGTCGTGTCCACCTTATATAGGTGAAAGAGTTTAGTGTTCAGATCATCTAAAATTACTAAAATACCCTTCTTTAGGGTTTTGGCTTAAAACTTGGACTTTACATTAGGGCTTGGGAGTTTGTTGGGTTTTGGGCTGTGACACTTATTGTTGAAGATATAAGTTGTTCCCTACTCAAGACCATCAAACGCAAACTCGGTCAGTTTACATTGATGTGTTTAAAGTCAAAAAAAAGAAAAAAAGACAGTATATTAAGAAAAGACACCATAAAAAAAATATCAACCGAGTTGTTATTATACAAATAACAATAAATGAGGATCGCATAAAGATTCATACACAATTACCTACAAATGTGATATTTAACAAAAGACTTAGTGTTTAGTTAAATAGAATTCAAATTATCTTGCAATTTAGGAATTTTCCTTCGATGATAATTGTTTTTTGGCAATTTCGTACTTTTTATAATCCTAGATTTTTTTTGAATAAATCATTTTTAAAAATAATTCACTACTGAATTCATATTTACACTCTTATATGTTACTTTCAGATTTAGGCATTTTGAAGAATTGAAAATTAGTCTCTATTCCTAAAAACTAGAAAGAAAAAATAGAAATAATGACTTTGGTTTAGTTGCCAAACCATGGTTTATACTATGTAATAGAAATATTCAGTTTTGTAGAGAAATATTCTAAGATAGAACTAAAACGATTTATAAAAAATACTTTCCAATTTTTATATTTGTATATATTTATACTATTATTTGAGAAGTGATTTTGCTTACCTGTCATCTTCTCCATGATTTTAGGTAATTTTACTTATTTGTCTTATTTTTATTTCGTTTTAGGTAAATCATTGATCCATTATTTTGTTTTTAGCTAAGTCACTAATTTATTAATTTAAAAAATACCCTTAGTGGATATTATATATGATTAAAATAAATTTTATTTTAACAATATTAAATTTATATATTATATTAAAATTTAGTTAGTTTTCTTATTTGTCATATTTAGATTTTAGACTTTTAGCTAGGTTATTGATTTATTATTAGTTTCTAACTGATTTAATAATTTATTAATTTCAAAAATATCCTTAATGAATTTTATGTTTAATTAAAAACAAATTTTATTTTAATAATCTACAATTATATGCTATATTAAATAATAGATAATAAAATAATATAACAAAATTATCAAAAAGCTAAAAACATGATAATTCTTATATTTATTGTGTTTCTATCTGAGAATATATTTTTACTAAAAAGTTTAAAAAATAAAGATAAGAAAAAAATTATAATCAAGCATTAGCAAGCAAAAACATTTATATATAGATACTTTCTAAACTATTTCTAAGATATGAGTGTTTTTAAAAATTTAGCACAATAATAAGTATATATTTTTGATAAAACAATATTTGACATATATATATATATATATATATATGTCAATATATATATATAAATATACTTTGATGTTTGATTTAACTATCTGAAAACATAACTAATAACTTATTGTGCTGGTTAGAGATTAATAGGACATAAACTAATAAGTACTAATAAGAAGATTATTCACGCATGTGCGGACAAAACACCTAGGTATTAATGTATCATCATTGTTTATTGCTTATTTTTCATATTTTCAATAATCTTAGGTAATTTTCTTATTCATTTTGTTTTTTAATAATTTTAGTTTTGATTATTTATCACATTCTCTATAATTATTTAATTTATTTATTTGTCATGTTCTTAATTTTAATTTGGTTTTTTTATATTTTAAATAATTTTAGGTGGTAATTTATTTTTTGCTTACTTTCTCCATGATTTTCGATTTTCTGCTTATATATATATCATATTTTATTATTTTTAGAAGCTTATTCCTCATATTACATGGTTTAAGTTGAATCATTAGTTTTAATAATTAACATTTTAAATTGTTAGTTTGTAAACATTTTAGTGATTATTAAATACATATTTTCATTATATTAAGGGATAATTATTATTAACAATTATTATCAAATTTTAGCAATAATTGTTTTTGTTCATATTATGATTACTTTAAATTAATATATTAACGTTTTTTATTTCTTATTTTAAAATAAGTTTGCTACTCTTTTATGTCATCGGATTATCTTATCAATCAAAAACTATGACTACAAATAATATGAGACAAGATTTTACTAGACACATATAATTTATTAATTTTTGTTTATAGTTTTTTTTGTTGTTGAATTGAATAGGTTTTAACTACCGTAGATTTTATCAATATGTGTCGCTATAAACTTTGTTAAAGAGAAAATTTATATAAAATGCAATTAATACTTTTATGAAAATAGTATGATTTCATAAGTTTCACTGATAACTGGTACTTATGTTTTATTTTGTAGATTTATCATTTACGTTATTTTAAATTATTAATAAAAAATTATTAGTTTATTGTAATGATGATATGTTTTACATGTAATATTTGGTAATAGAATAAATAAAAGATTTGCAAGTACCAAACTATTATCTATGTTGTGTTGTAATAAAAAGATAAAGTATACTTTATGATTAATTTAATATTCAAAACTAATTAATAACATATATTCAAATTAAAAAATTATGTTTAAATTTGAATTATTTGGATAATTAATCCGTATTAGTGTTGGGGCCATCATCTAGACGAACAATTTTTAAAAAGAAAAAAGAATAGAAACAAATAACTTTGATTTATTTGCCAAACCATAGTTTGTGCTATGTAATAGAAATATTCAATTTTATAGAGAAATACTAGATTTTCAACTCGCGCTACGCGCGAGTCTATATTAATAATTAGTATCATTGTATACTAATATTAAAATAACAAAGTATAATTGGTTTATATGCATTTTATATGAAACTTTATTCAATGTGTGATTTATTATTTTTCATATTTTCAATTATATTCTAATAACTAATATTTAGATATCTTTTTGTTGACCCAAAAAATATTTTATTTTGTGTATGTAAATGTGTTGTGTATTTATAAATGTGTTTAAAATTTTGTAATAATATTTTTAAAAAATTATATTAACTGTTGTATTCTTACTAATTAATATTACACTATAATAACGACTTTTTATTATATTTTTATCTATCTTTCTACTTGAAGGACATAAAAATTAATGCATATGCACAATATCTAACTTAACGTTGTATTTACCAAATTTTTACAATGAAATTAGAATTATTATATATTTTTGTGCATATGTAATTGAAATATTAATTTTTAATTATTTTTAAATGTATATCTGGTATTATTATAGTTAGGGTTTTTCCATAAAATTATTTTTTTGATTAGTTTAATGAATATTTTGATTATGATTCTTGAAAATATTTTATGTAAAAATTAGATAAGTAAATATATATGTTAATTCATTTGATTGATAAAAGTCAGTTTGAAACCACGTAGATAAACTATATGTTTAGCAATATATGACTTTACATAAGTTTTTTTGTTTAATTTAATTTTTTTATTTTAAAAAGTATCCTTATTTTATTTTTATTTTACTTTGAGATAAATTTCTGACATTTAATATTTAAATATAAATAAAAATGCTGATTTGGTATATTATTGCCAAGATTTTTTTTAAATTATATGTGAACACTATAAATAATATATATCCTAAGATTTGATTTCTATTATTTCATTATTTTCATTTTTACTAAATTTAATATTGACTTCTTTTTTTTAGAAAATAGCTTCAATTTTTAAATCATATGTTTTTCAGTATGTAATTAAAAGTGCTTTAGATTCTTATTTTTTTATAATTTCAAATTCTTGTAATCTTTGTGATTTGTTTTGTTATTTCATGTTGATCTTCTAAATATTGTGTTTATATATCAAAATTATTTTAATTATTTTTCCTTTTACTAAATCTAATATTGATTTCCTTTTTATGTTGAAAGAAACATTTTTGAAAGTATTGAAATTTTGTAAGATGATAACTAAAAGGTAATTTTGCATATTTTTGGTGCTTTAAAATAATATGTGGACATTCTCAAATATTTTGTGCATCAAATTATATATAATATATTTTTTGAATATTTTCGTAGCATATAACCTATACTTTAAAAATCATGTTTTTAGTTTTATATAGGTATAATTGTTCGAAAGTATTGCATTTTAAAATTAATTATTAATTTTGTTTGTTATTTTTATGTTAATGTTTTGAACATTTTTTATATTAAGTTAAATAATACATGATTTTTAAAATTTTAAAATGATTTATATTTTATTTTGAAATAAAACATTTTTGTAATATTAACTTTTTAGAAATAGAAAATTTAAAAAACGACTTGGCATTGTTTGGTGCATTGTTTGGTGCTTTAAAATAATATCAAATTATATATTGTACATTTTATTTATGAATATTTAAAATAGTATATAACCTAAACTTTGAAAATCATGAGTTTAAATTTAGATTTATATAGTTATAATTGTTTGAATGTCTTGCATTTTTAAATTAATTATTCTTTTTGTTATTTATTTATTTATTTTTGAAAAACTATTATACTATGTTAACTAATATATAGTATTTATATTTTTGTAAATTCATCTTATTTGATATTGATTTATATTTTATTTTGAAATAAATGATTTTTGGTAATATTGACATTTTTAAATTAATAAACAAAAATAACTATTTATCATATTTTGATTGGTAGTCTGGAAATAATGCATGGAAATTATCAATGGTTTATATAATCAAATTATATATAGTATATGTTATTTATGAATTTTTTCAATGGTGTAGTCTTTAACCGAAACTTTGAAAATTATGAGTCTATATTTAAATTTATATAGTTATAATTGTTTGAAAATCTTTTATTTTTAAATTAATTATTATTTTGTTATTTATTTTTTACTTTTCAAAAATACTATTATATATTATGTTAACTTATATATAGTATTTTTTTTTGTAAATTTACCTTATTTGATATCAAATTATATTTTATTTATATTAAATGATTTTCTTGTAATATTGACAATTTTAGAAATAAGGAATTAAAAATATGATTTGAATTAAGAATTTGTGAGAAGTCACCTTGTAACTTGTTTTGTTGTTGATGACCAAGAAGTTCTTTATCTAGTAGATTACACCAACCTTTAAATCTCCTTCATACTATTTTGCATATTTTTGGTGCTTTAAAATAATATGTGGATATTCTCAAATATTTTGTGCATCAAATTATATATAATATATTTTTGAATATTTTCAGTAGCATATAACCTATATTTTAAAAATCATGTTTTTAGTTTTATATAGGTATAATTGTTCGAAAGTATTGCATTTTAAAATTAATTATTAATTTTGTTTGTTATTTTTATGTTAATGTTTTGAACATTTTTTATATTAAGTTAAATAATACATGATTTTTAAAAATTTTAAATGATTTATATTTTACTTTGAAATAAAACATTTTTGTAATATTAACTTTTTAGAAATAGAAAATTTAAAAAACGACTTGGCATTGTTTGGTGCTTTAAAATAATATGTAGACATTCTAAATGATTTATAATATCAAATTATATATTGTACATTTTATTTACGAATATTTAAAAAAGTATATAAACTAAACTTTGAAAATCATGAGTTTAAATTTAGATTTATATAGTTATAATTGTTTGAATGTCTTGCATTTTTAAATTAATTATTCTTTTTGTTATTTATTTATTTATTTTTGAAAAACTATTATACTATGTTAACTAATATATAGTATTTATATTTTTGTAAATTCATCTTATTTGATATTGATTTATATTTTATTTTGAAATAAATGATTTTTAGTAATATTGACATTTTTAAATTAATAAACGAAAATAACTATTTATTATATTTGATTGGTAGTCTGGCAATAATGCATGGAAATTATCAATGGTTTATATAATCAAATTATATATAGTATATGTTATTTATGAATTTTTTCAATGGTGTAGTCTTTAACCGAAACTTTGAAAATTATGAGTCTATATTTAAATTTATATAGTTATAATTGTTTGAAAATCTTTTATTTTTAAATTAATTATTATTTTGTTATTTATTTTTTACTTTTCAAAAATACTATTATATATTATGTTAACTTATATATAGTATTTTTTTTGTAAATTTACCTTATTTGATATCAAATTATATTTTATTTATATTAAATGATTTTCTTGTAATATTGACAATTTTAGAAATAAGGAATTAAAAATATAATTTGAATTAAGAATTTGTGAGAAATCACTTTGTAACTTGTTTTGTTGTTGATGACCAAGAAGTTCTTTATCTAGTAGATTACACCAACCTTTAAATCTCCTTCATACTATTGAAAGGGTGGATTGTTGCTCTCTGTAAAAAATTGTGTAAAAAATATACACTTCTTATAAAATTTTGAATTAATAATTTATAAATAAAATTCTTTACACCTTTTGATCAGTAAGAAATAACTCGAGACCATAAGCAAACCACCATTTTGTTGCATGCTTTCCAAAAGTAAACCACTCTAGCAAGAACTTTAGTATCATTTTAAAAAATTCTAAGGTCATCAAAAATAAAAAAGAAGCAACCATTATGTAAATCTCTCGTTTTCTTTTCAATATCTCTCTCTTCAAGTTAAATTTTAAAACTTTTTTAAGTTTTAGACAATTATTTATAGTCACCAAATACTTCATATATTAGAAAGTTTCTTCTTTTGTATTTAAGTGATTTTCCCTTTTAGATGTTTAAATTTTTTGTTATTCATGACTTTAAATTTAGTTTTCCATTTTTAATAATCTAGTTTTCCATTTTCTTGTATAAATGATACTTATAAAATAACAAATTAAATTTTATAACAAAAATGGTATCTTGAAATAATTACATTAACAAACAAAAAATATCTAAAAGTATTTATACCTAAAAATATTTTTTTTGCTAATATTAATACTTCCTTTTTATTTTCCTTTTTACTGTAATAATTAGCGTAGGTAAGTAAGATGTAAAATGTTAATTTTAAGTTTAAGCTACATATGTAAATTAATTTCGTTTTTTAAAACTTTTTTTGGAAATATTTACATTTTAAAAATCAATTAATTATGTTACTGATTTGTCGTTAAACGATTTGTTAATTTAACTATTTTGATTTTCCATTTTTCTCTAACACTTACCATTTATTTAATTAAGTTGTAAAATGTTAATATTTATTTTGTTAGTTTAAGTTATATATATTATCAATTTCTTTTTAAAAAAATTTGAAATATTATCATTTTTAAAATAATAAATTAAAAGGATGATGTATCATATTTAATTGTTCGTTTAAATTTCATGTGGACGCTTTCAATGACTTATAGCCTCAACTTATATTAGAAATTTTTTTCTTTTATATTTAAGTGATTTTTCCTTTTAGATGTTTAACTTTTTGTTATTCATTGACTTTAAATTTAGTTTTCCATTTTTAATAATCGATTTTTCCATTTTCTTGTATAAATGATACTTTTAAAATAACAAATTAAATTTTATAACAAAAATGGTAATTTAACTTAAAATAATTACATTAACAAACACAAAAAATCTAAAAGTATTTGTTATACCTAATAATAAATATTTATTTTGCTAATATTAATATTTTCTTTTTATTTTCCTTTTTAATGTAATAATTATCATATGTAAGTAAGATGCAAAATGTTAATTTTTAAGTTTAAGCTACATATGTAAATTAATTTCGTTTTTAAATATTATTTTGGAAATATTAACATTTTAAAAATCAATAAATTATGTTGCTAATTTGTCGTTATACGATTTGCTAATTTAACTATTTTGATTTTCCATTTTTCTCTAGCACTTACCATTTATTTAATTAAGCTGTAAAATTTTAATATTTATTTTGTTAGTTTAAGTTATATATATTATCAATTTAGTTTTTAAAAAATTGGAAATATGATCAGTTTTAAAAATAATAAATTAAAAGAATGATGTGTCATATTTTAATTGATCGTTCTAAATCCTATGTGGACGCTCTCAATGGCTTATAGCCTCAACTTTTATATAGTATAGATTCTAAGATAGCACTTAAACAATTTTATCATAAAAATACTTTCCAATATTTACATTTGTTTATATTGAACAATTTTAAAAATGTCTTTTATCGTGATGACAAAAAGGAAAAAACACATTATCTTAAAACGGCGTCGAACGAGAACCCTAATGTAAATCACTAAAACCCTTCCGATTATATATATTCTCATCTTCCTCTCACCGCCTTTCACCTCAGCTGCTAATAAACCCTAACTCACTCGACCTTTTCTTCCTCGATTGTCAGCTATGGAGTTCTGGGGTAAGTTTCTCCTCTGTTTTACTCATATTATTTGATCGATGCTTTTCTATTGAGGCCTTATTGAATTTTGTTTTAAACTTGTAATGGAATATCAAAAGTTGAGGCTGTTTAGTTAAGATATATAGTTAGATGTTTGTCTTCCTGCTTTTGAGTTGCAATATCCTCACAGGAGTCGAAGTTCAAGCAGGGAGGCCACTTAAAGTGACGCCCGAAGATGGCACTCTTGTCCACATCTCTCATGTTAGTATTTATCACTTTTTGGTTGGATTCTTGGTATTATTTGAAATTAGTTGTGGAGAACCTTGTTTGTTTGTGTAGGCATCGCTTGGAGATTGTAAAGGAAAGAAAGGAGAAGCTGTGACTCTGAATGTGAAGGTTGGGGACAAGAAGTTCGTCATGGGAACTCTTTTGTCTGAGAGCATTCCTCAGACTTGCTTTGATATGTTATTCGATCAGGAGTTTGAGCTTTCTCACAACTGGGGAAAAGGAAGTGTCCACTTTGTTGGATTCCAATGTCCCAACAACAAAGATGAATATCCTTTTTTCATTCTTTCTTTTATGCTTTTGTTGTTTCTCTTAAAATTGCCTTTCTTCTTTTAGCTTTCCTTGACTGCAAATGGGTTGTGTTTTCACTGAGGGAGGAGAAGACTTTTCTGGTGAGTTTGCAAGATAGATAGTTCTTTTTTCCGTAGTATTGGTTTGGTTGCTGATTATTTCTCATTATTTACCTCTCAGATTCAGAGGAAGAGGAAGTTGCTGCCACTGTTGCAGCTAATGGGAATGCTGCAAAGGGCGTAACAAAACAAAAGCCTGAAGTAGATGATTCTGATTCTGAAGGAGTGAGTTTCTGTGATTTGTCTCTTTACTTGCAGTAATATCATTCTAAGTGAACAAATGTGCATCATGATTATTGCAGATGGATGATGAAGATGATTCAGAGGAAGAAGAGGAGGCTCCTAAGGTATATGTCTGACATCCTTTTTCTTAATGACTATATATTTCTGTTCGACTCTTTCTCATATATATATATAAAGGCTGAAACAAGAAGAAAGAGAGCACATGAAGTCGCACCCGGACCCAAGACACCTGTGTCTGCGAAGAAGGCCAAAGCAGAAGCTACTCCCAAGAAAACAGGTAAAGATTAAGCTCAAATGAATCTGCAAACAGTTTGTGAAACGTAAGTACTCACTTTGAAGATTTCTTTTGACACAGAGGAGAAGAAGAAAGGTGGACCTGCAACCCCCCACCCGGCAAAGAAAGGTGGAAACACTCCCGCAACTGCAACGCAGAGCCCAAAGTCTGCAAGTCAAGTCTCATGTGGTTCATGCAAGAAGTGAGGCTCTCTCTCTCTCTCTCTCTCTAAACTCTTTCTTAATGTTTCTTCTGTTAATAACAATTCTTTTTGACTGATCTTTGTGGCAGGACATTCAACTCATCGAACGCACTTGAGTCTCACACCAAGGCCAAGCACTCTGCTACCGCTAAGTGAAGTGGTTTCCTAAGAGTAACAACTTCCGCTGTTTTGGATCTTTGAGACTTATCTTTTTTAAC